>NC_050515.1:9696585-9707917 GCF_002922805.2 Oryzias melastigma
CAGCACAAACTGAGAGAGGAGGAACACAACCTGATGAAAGGCTCCTGTGAGATCAAAAACAAAATTTAAGCAAAATCCTATTCTCCCAAACATTTTTAGCTCAAAGCCGTTCTTTGATTATTTTTTCTGAAGTGAAAAATGAAGACTCCGACTTGGACGTCATTGAGGACGAAGGTTCAGACAGTGACCTCGAAGAATCTCGGCCTTCGAAGCCACGGCCCATGAGAAACGGCCTAATGACGGGTAAGCTTGGAAAACAATTTCTGATATAACGTGTTCTTAACTTGTAGAAAGTAATGCCAGTATAAAAATAAAATAATGATCGGTTTGTTTGTTTTTTAAAGAAAAACTTTTGAATTCTGAAACTACGAAGTGTCACATAGACTTTAATCCTTCCCAGCTCCTTCAGTGCAAAATGTAGACACCAACCATAAAACCTGTACTGGTTTTTGGTCAATATCAAAACTATTCATGTCCACTCTGGTGGTCAGTTTAGTCATTTATTGCCTTACATTGAATTCCTTTGAGAGAAAACACCAGCAGAAATCCTGCACAGACAGTCAGAGAGCATTAAAAATCGACACATAAATCACCATTAAGTGAGGTTTGAAGTTGTCGAGACTTTCAAGAACAAAAAAAAAAAACTTGATTGAAACTAAGATAAGTAAAATTAAAAAGAGACCTTAGAGCTGTGAGCAGAAATAAAATATACTCTCCTTTATTTCAGACATAGAGGAAAAAACAGTTCAAAGTGTTCCTCTGTTCGGAACAGGATCTGTGTTTCGATAATCTTTACATAATTAATTGTGTCCGAATTCCTTCACTACTCACTACACAATGCACTATATACTGCTTTTGCCATTTTGTAGTGCTGTCCGAGTCTATAATTCCAAATTTCAGACACCTAGATATTTCCCAGAATTCCCTAGAGCTCTGGATTTTAAAGGCAATTCGGACACGATGCTCACTACTTTTCTTTTGTTTTTCCAAATGGCGGATATGACGTCACCGATTTCATGAAGTAAAAATCGAATCAATACGAGCATTTCACGATGTTTATTTATGACTCTGTTGTGTTCTGATAGTGAAAATGTGGATGTTTATTATAAAAATTACATTTAAACATGTTTTTTTTGTTCAAAATTGATCTATGCATTGTGGTCTATATATGCATGCTAGTTTTTCGCAAAGACTTCTGGGAAATTTCTTGTGCACTCGATTTTGGAATTAGTGGATTCGGACAGCACTAGAAAATGGCAAATGCTTAATAAAGTGCACTATATAGTGAATAGGGAAGAAATTCCAACATAGCCTAGATTGAAGAATATAAGCCACAGTGGAAAAAAAGTATTTGAATTATTTTTTTTTTTTATTAAATCAATTTTTCTTAGTTAGGAAAGGAATTTGGACATAGCCTTAAAGTTATTTTTTATTCCGAAATCAAAACTAAATTAAATGTTTGTTTGTTTGTTTGTTTTTCTCCAGAGGAGAGTAACATTTTTTTTTCTTTTTCTAACAAGGGAGAGGAGGACTTTTTATCGGTAACATGCAGGGTGGTGACAGTGATGAGGTTTGTTATGTTTTTACTCCCGTTGCTTCCTTCACTTTCATTCCATTTTGAGACTTCAAACATTCACTGTTTGCCTTCTGTAACTTTTGATGGTTCTTCAACTTTACCTGTTGTCTAGATAACTCCTGTGTTTTCTACTGACATCCCTGCTCAGTCTTTTTCATTATTATTCACTCATATCTCACAAGGTATTTTTATCAGACTCCAAAACATCCGTCCCTCACTTCAAAAAACACCTGAAAGGAAAGGTTTGTGTGAGACAAACGTCCACTTCCTGTTTTATCCAGCTCCTCGAGTATTTGAAGGAAAAATCAATTCTCAAAGGAAATGTTGGGAAATATTCACACTGCTTGCAGAAATTAACATTAATCATATTAACTTAGGATACACATTTTGCAAGCAAAAAAAAAATGTAAGGGCTTGAAAGCACTTTTTAGCTTTTAGCTAAAGGTGGATTTTTCCTTTAAATTACTTTAGTTTTCTGTTTTTGTCCTAAAAATCATTATAATAATTAACTTGTCCTGTCTAAAATAGTGGAAAAATGTTACCTGGTTATGTGTTTAGCTGAAAAAAACAACCCATAGATTCCCATGTGATTCTACACTCTGTGTGCGAAGTACCAAACCTGTCAAGTAATGTTTGTCCCGTTAGATTCGACCGTCCAAAACAGACTATTGCTCATGACTTTCTCTCTGTTAATCCAGACTGATGACAGCGAAATTGATGTGGACGACGATGACGAGGATGATGAGGAAGAAGAGGAGGAGGAGAGCAAGGATTTGGAGGATGATAGTTTGGAAGGTCCTTTGTCTAGAACTAACCGTCCCTTGATTGGAGCAGGGAGACCTACTCTGCTGGAAGAAAGTGATGACTTTTAGGAAAAGAGCTGACCAAATTCTATAACCTGGCAGTTTCTAATTTGTATGTTAAGCTAGATCATATCCATTTATCTTAAATGTACAAATATTTACGGCATATTTATGAAGAGAAATGTGTCTCTTTTTGACTGTTTATGTGAACTATTAAAATCAAATGCTCACTGTATCATAGTTTTGTTGTTTATTTGTAATTATTATTATCTTATTTTATTAAAGCCTTTCAATAATAACAAAAAAACTAATATAAAGGAATGGTTGATATGTTCTTTTTCCATCAAAACAACAGTAAAAAGCTCAGACCAAAATATATTTTTTGTACTTACTATTATATTTTATTTATTTTTTTATAAGGAAAAAAAAGTTACTGTTTGTTTATAATTGTGCATAAAACAAGACAGAGAAATGAATCTGGATTCTTGTAAATTTAAAGACCTAATTACTAATATCCAAAATCATTTTGATCTATAATTAGTTGAGACCCATTATTTTTACAACTTTATTAACTATAAACACAATTACAAAACATAAACGAGGGCATCCATAGCAAATCAATGACCGTTATATAATTTCCATGTATCTATCTATTAACTTTATTTTGCAACAAAGGGCATGTGAATAAGAAAGTATATGTTACCGAAATATACACAGAAATAGCAAGAATCCAAGATTTTTTTTTTTTTTACCAAAAACTTTATTTTAAATTTAAGGTACAGTACAAAGGTAAACATACTCTGTACAATAATACAAGCATAAACAAGGAATAACAATAAAATGCCATTGGTATGAATAGATAAATAAAGGTAAAAAACATTACAGATTTAATATTTCTGAACAGTTTTATGTTGGGAACACATTTCAATAAATTTTAAAGCTTTTTGGGTTTTTTTTTTTTTTTGAAAAACAAATTTATTCTGGAAAATGTAAATGTTTGAAATGTAAAATTTAACAAGGAGTAAGAAAATATTCATTACAATTTTAAACGGCATGTTCTTATGTTGGTGGAAATCAAATACAAGCTTCAAAAGCAAAGTGTAAATTTATAACAAAGAAATAACAGAATATTTGTCAAAAGTATTGAAAAACCTAACCAAAACCTAAATAAACGAATGTCTGTTCTAGGTAAAAGTTTACAAAAGGTTCACATAATGTCATTATTGGGTTTAAATCTTCTTAAATATACGTTTTTTAAGGATAAAATTGGTTGCGAGAAAAACCAAACAAGCTCCGTGACGTCATCATCATGCGCGACGCTCGAAGGGCGGAGGTGGCGGATGCCTCTTCGAAACAACACATTCGCTAGCTCACGAGTTGGTTTTCCTCTCTTTCTGGTATGTAACGGTGTCTGTATTTATGGATTGTGTTGTGACGGCTGTTAGTTTATGTTTCTATCACGTTAACCTCTAAATGGAATGATTTACCATTAAAAACAAGACAGGTTTTATCTGTACATCAGAAGCTAAACAATGCTAGTTAGCCTTTCTTATTAGCACTCCTTAAAAATCATTTGAAGAAGGAGTTACTGTCAATTTTATAATCGCTGAAGTTGTAGATTAATCTTTGCATTTACTGGTTGTTTTAGTTGGTACAGATTTGAAACAGGTTTTCCTTATATTTGCTGTACGATATGACAGATTACATCTCTGTGTTGCTAGTTTTGCTGTGGCTTTCAAAGTTCTGGTCACCACCTTCATCAAATTGTTGTAAACGCCCTTCTGCCAAGGGGTTGAAAAATAAAAATATATCACATATGATTATTAGTGTATGAAAATAAGGTCACAATACTGAGAAAGAGGTTAAATGCATCATCTAATTATCCTTATGTTCATCATCTTCTTCAGCTAACAAGCAGCAGTTAGGATGCCAAAGAAGTTCCAAGGGGAAAATTCCAAGGCAGTTACTGCCAGAGCTCGCAAGGCTGAGGCCAAGGCGGTCGCAGATGCCCGCAAGAAGAAGGAAGAAGACGATGCCCTTTGGCAGGAAACTGATAAACACGTTCTCAGAAAAGAACAGAGGAAGGTGAGCCGGCTTGATGACCAGGAGCCGTGTTCAGATGTGGAACCAAAACCAAAGTGATTTCTTATTGTTCTATTATAATACGCGTTTTAGAGGTTATAAACAGCTAACAGTTACAGTAATTTAGATGTATGGGAGAATTTAACTGAAAGCAGGTGTGTTTATATGTTATTGGATTTCTTTTAATAGGAAATGTCAACAAAACTTTGCATTTGTGTGAATACATGTTACTTGTGAAGATTTTCCAACAAAACTGGAACTATTTGGGTTTTAAATAAGCTCTACTTTTTTAAATAAAATATTGTAAATGTTAAATTCACCATAATATAGTCATTAATTCATTGCAGTTCAACAAAATGTCCTTTTTTTTCCATTTTTTTAACCATACAAATACACATTTTAAGAGTAGTATTTCATGTTTTTCTTAAATAATGATATAATTTATTTTGATATAGCTGTAGCACATAAAGATGGCGTGATTTTTTGCACCATTTTTGAACCGTTCATTGTGGCTGCAGGATATGGCGTGATTTTTTGCACCATTTTTGAACCATTCATTGTGGCTGCAGGATGACAAAGAGAAAAAGAGGCTGGAACTTCTCGAGAGGAAAAAGGAAAACCAGCGACTTCTAGAGGAGGAGAGCGTGAAAATCAAAGGCAAAGCTCAGAAAGAGAATGGATCCGGTGGGAAAGTGACTCGTGCCCAAATTGAGGAGACGCTTCAGAATGAGCGGCAGCAGCAGGAGCCAATCAAGCCCAGAGGTAAGACAATGCCTAAGCTGAGTTTTCTGTTTAACATTATGTAAGATAATACATACATTTTTAAATGTATAATATGACCCAAAAAAGGAAAAGAAGACCTAATATAAAATAATTATTTCCACAGAAAAAAGCCACTTGGAAACTCCATTGGAAGAGAACATAAACAGAATTGTCCCTGAAGAAGGAACTGTTGAAGCCAGATCAATTGAGGATGCCATTGCTGTGCTCAGGTACCAATCACAATCCTGCTTTTTAATTGGTATTAATTCATAATTATTGAGTTGTTTTTATTTATTTATTTTTGCAGTACGGGGCCCGAGGATCTGGATCGCCACCCAGAGCGCAGGATGAAATCAGCATTCACAGCCTACGAGGAAGAAAACATGCCACGTCTAAAAAAGGAAAATCCCAACATGAGGCTGTCGCAGCTGAAGCAACAGCTGAAGAAAGAGTGGGCCAAATCACCAGAGAACCCCCTGAACCAGCGTTTTACCTCCTACAACTCAAAATGAAGTCACTCTTCCCCACATAACTCTGCTTGAAAACTGCTTATGGACACTGGGGACTTCCTCTTGGATAAAGTAATAATATCATGGAAAATTGATTGTTACTGATGAGATCTTCACTGTTAAGAATCCATAAACAATTTCTGTGCCAGAAGACTCAAATCCTTTATTCCACAATAAAGGAGAGGCTTTTCTCCTAATAAAACTAATAATCCTGTTTGTGCACGAGGCCTCCAGTCCAGCACATTAGAACCTGATTCATTTTTTTAGCTCTTGTTAGGAGGTGAGTTGTTTTGAAAGTAACTTATTAAACTTAAGCATTGATCTGCATCTTGTGTTGACTTTAACTGTGTAGGTCATGATGTAGACCAGGGGTCCCCAAACTTTTTCTTGTGAGGGCCACATCACTGTTTTCTTATCTGGTGTGGGGCCGGGGTCGGTTTGTAGGCTAACAGGAAAAGTGTAATAATTGGAGCCTAAACAAATATTTATGGTTTTCCAGAAAGCCACACATAGACATTTTTTTAAAATAATTTCTGTAATCCTCGCAGAAAAAAAAATTTAAACCAATAAATATTAATAAAATGATAGGTGTAATAAAAGGTCGAGTTCTATGTGGGTCTCGATCGGCCAGATTGAGTAAAAAAAATGGCGTCTTATAGTGTTTGGGAGGCCAGGCCAAAGCTGGATTGGGGCTGGACGGTTTGGGGACCCCTGAGGTAAAGAGAAGCGTGCATCAAAAGCTATGTTCACAACGCCCTCAGCAACACGTGTTCAAGCATCCACTTTAATTAAAAATCTTAACGAGCGATTCGGGCTTCAGAACTCATGTTCGTGAGTAGCTATGCAAGATTTTAGGACCATTTTTATGTACCATCCGTGCAGCCGTTAAACTGGAATTCTAAGATAAACCAGTTTAAATTTGACCAATCAGGGACTCGGATTTGTTATCGATAAATTTAAATTCACAGAAATTGCGACCATTTAGGACCATTTTACAAGTAAAAATACTTTTTTAATTTCAACTTTAAAGTAGTAAGTTTACGAGAAAAAAAGTCGTAACTGTTAAATTAAGACAATAAAATCATATATTCATTACTTTAAAAGTTATAGGCTAAATTTATTACTTTTTTCCCTTGTAAATTTACGTGTTTTAAAGTTCTAAATTTATTACTTTAAAAGTCGCAAATCTACTACTTTAAAACACGTAAATATACGAGAAAAAAGTCATAAATTTACAAGAAAAAAAAAGTCATGCCTTTTTGACCAAAAGTTGTCTGTTCAACAGAGCCTTGCTTGATGATAAAGGACGTGGAGCGTCCTGTGAAGCTAATTTATGGAATGGTTTCAAAAACAAAGAAATTCGGAGCGTTTTAGCAACTGAAAATGAAATTATTAATAGATCAGCTTCTTTCCGAGGTTGGGTGTGGGTAATGCGGATTTTCATATGTAAAATAAGGAGCACAAAAACATGTTTGGGGGACCGCCAGTTTGATCTGCACTTATTCACATACATAAAAGTCCATTTGTCACCTCATGTCATGTAACTGTCATGAACACCAAAGGGGAACGAAAAGTGTGAGAAAAAAAACCCTTTTTAAAACAAAACAACAAACAGGAATTAAAATAGTCTGATACATTGGCATAAGAACATTGAAAATGCAGAAAACTGGGCCTCTTCAGATGGAAACATCACAGTTGGTGGAGATCTTGTCTTTCATGGAGGAAGAAATGACTGGAAGTGAACAGCTGCAGGGATATTGATGTCCTCATCAATGGGCTCTTCGGAGATCCTGCAAGCCGCCCATCAATGAATAAAACATTAATAAACCAGAAATCAAACAAAGAGGCTTCCAAACATTTGTGACGTTATCAATAAACTGATCAAATCCAAGACGGTTTGATCAAATTTAGCCTGCTGCTGCACATAGCGTACACTTGCTGGACTGTTAAAATCACTTTGACGTTTATCTTGTAAATTTACGACTTTAAATCTCGTAAATTTACAAGAAAAAAAAGCTGAAATTTGTGAGATTAATGTAAAAAAGGTACTACTTTAAATACTATTTTTTGGTGGCCCCAATAGAAAATGGATCCTTAAATGAGAAATTAATCACTGCAGTTTGTGGCCGGTTGGAATTCTATGCCACCAAGTCTTTCATATATCAGAACAGAGCTGTGAAAGAAAAAATGAAATCTTCACCACTTCGACATTTCACACCAAACCTCTTCCTACAGCAGGTGGTGGACATGGTAGCGAACAGTAGAAAAACAAAAGAAGAAGTCCCTCCCAGCTTGTCCAGTGAGAAACACCATGATAGAAAGAAATCATTGAAAATATAAACTAATGAAATTTTAGAGATGTTCTTTCCTCGAGTAAATAGATGTTTTTTTCAGAAGAATTTCTTTGCAAAAATTTTAAAAGAGGATCTCTCAGTCAACCCATTGTTGTTTTGAAAATTAATGAAATAAAAGTTTAGGATAGAACTAACAAAAAAACGCTAAATGATTCATATTTATAAAGAATCCTCAGTAAACAAAGGCAGTAAAAGGGAAATTTGTAAGATTTAGTTTTTATTTCTTGATTGTGTGCTTAGATTGTTTCTTTGTTTTGGGGAGAGTATATTCAAATTTATAAAGAAGAAGCCATAAAAAATAAAAAAAAAAATCTGTTTCGTTGATGCCCTACACCACATCTTCTGAGGCACTTGCTTAAAAAAGTCAAATTCTTCCAGTTACTAGATGGTTGAAATTGAGCCTTTGATGCCCGAATGATAAATTCTTTATGGTGTGTTTGGTGGAAATGTCTAGCACAAATGGGTTTATTAAATCCGATCAAGTTCAGCTGCTGGGTGTTCAGCATTCATGCTGTCAGATAACACTGAGCAGTTCAGCTGCTGATGAAAAGCTTTCCCCGTCCAGCATATTCTGTGCTGCTGAGGCAGCGGGCCTCTCTGGGTTATCTGATGTCAACACAGAGAAAACAGGGTCGAGAGTGCATGAAAACATGTCAGATATGTAGGCCAAAATTGACATTTTGAAGAAAAAAATGTAAAGCTCTTGTAGCTATATTTTGGTTTAAATGAGCTGTGGAAAGGTGCAGTATTCATGTTCTGTACAAATTCCTTCCACTGGGTTGATTATTTAAGCTTTTTTATGCGTTTGATTGAGCTCGATGACCCTTTGCAGTTGCGTTCGTTAGATCTCGTAGGATGAAGCTGACGAGCCTCGCCGCTCGCAGGCTTGAGTCATCAGATCAAGGTTTTTTTTTCCAAAATAGACACTTTTGTCCCACAGGCTCTTGTGGCGGCCGAGATAAGAGACCGTGCAAAGGCCTTTGAACCACAAAGCTTTCATGACAAGTTCAACTGACCTTTTATTTTCCATTTTGAAATGAAAGCTAGCCATTTCGTTGCCTTTATAACCGACACATGCGCTCCCAGTTTATACCTGTGCCTTTGAGCTCTTTGTGGTGGTGGTCGGCTCAAACGCAGGTCTGATGTTGCAGGTTGTTTAGGGTTTTCTTTTTTTATATCTGCATCCCCCTCCTCTTTCCCATCCATTTGCATGGTAACACTTCGCCAGCCAGCTGCTGCTGCCTGGTCCTTCCTTCATGTTGAATTCTAATCATTACTTTCAAAGGAAAGCGTCACCTAAGCTCCTTTATCAAGTGTTTGATAAAGGCTGGGAGGAGGCAAGCCGCTGTCCGACACCCACTCAGACCCTCCTCTTCTTAAGACTTGAGCTCTGGAAACGGGGAGCTCTTTCTGTCTGTAGCCCACTTCTTTGAGTCTGGACCAAGCAGGACATGGAGGATGAAGGTAAGGATCACCTGGTGGGGATTTGTTCATTTTCTTAGGAGAATAAACACAGCTTTAGTCAAGTGGAAGGAAGAAAAACATCAAAGACACAAGATAATCCTAAATATTTTAGTGTTTTATTCAGTAAATTGTTTGGTAAACCTTTTAACTTGTAACATAACTTCCATATGATTTTCTTACCAAAAAGAAATTAATTTAACTCGTGTTTGACTCAAAATTGACCTTTTTCTTTTAGTTATCTATTTTTTTTACCCTTATTTTACCAGGAAATTCCATTTCTTTTTTGAGGGAGAAAATACAAACAACAAAAAGAAAATAAATACAATTACAACAAAAAATTAGGAACAATTAAAATGAACAGTATGGCTATTACTAAAAGGTTATTCAAGAGTAATACAGACAGGTCAAGAGTGATTTGCATATTTCCTTTAAAAGCTCAGAGAGATTTGCTTTAAAACAACACATTTTGACACTAACAGAATTGTAAACTTTAAACTGTTTAATTAAAAGTAATATTGAACATTTTCTATATTTTCTTAATTTAAATTTCCCCATCATTTTAAAATTCTGGACCAAAAATAAAAGCAATTTCAGAGATTGTTGTTTCTTATTCGTACTAATGTAGCATTAAATTCTCATCACATCGTTCCAAATGAGAATTATACAGATATTTTTCTACTTGAGTGGGATAATCACAGTTTTTCTCCGAGGTTTTCTGATCCCTAAGCTGAGTGAAGGAACAGGAGGGGGCACATCTGCTTTTGACAGAATGCTTTCCATTCAAAGCTCAGTCTGAAATTAAACAAATCTTTGTTTTATCTTTAAAAGAGGTTGCTCTCGTAATCACAACAGGATTCTTTAGGCCAGAAATTTGTAAGAGGATAATACATATAAGATCATAAAATAACGTTCATTTTAATTAAGATTTTTCATCATTAATTTTGTCCCCTGCATGGGTTTTTCAGAGTTAATATTTTCAATATTTGCACTTTCTTTTTTTTTGGAGGCAATATTATTTGTTTGCACAAAAAAATAATATATAAATATTATATATATATTATATTATAAAAATAATATATAATTTTATTATTTAAAAAATGCAATCATTTATAGCTTTTTGAAAAGCGATTTTATATTAACGTTCATTTAAAGACCTTAAAATTGCAAAACATGAATTGTATTGCAGTAAAAATTTTAAAGTCAAATTGTTTCCTTTTTTTAAATATTCTATAAGTTTAGATTTGAAACAAAGGTTTGATGTACATGCAGATTTGTGTCACTTATTTGTATAAACTTTACACTCAAGTTAAAAATGTAAAAAGGAGTCAAATAGATTAAAAATAAATAAATAAAAACAGATATAGATAACCTGACAATTAAATTAATAAATACACAGACATAAATCAGTAAAAGTAAATTAAAAAAATATAAATTGAGTAATAAGGGAGCATAAAACAATTAAAATATCAAATAACTTTCTAAATTTGAACTAAAAACCAGATTAAAAAGGTCGTTTTTGAGCCTTCCTTTAAAAGCATGAACCGTTTCTCCAGCCCTGAGGCTCTCTGGGAAACTGATCCACAGGCGAAGTCCATAAAAACTGAACGAGGCCTCCCCATATGTTTAAGTTCAGATTTTAAAAACCAAAAGGCCTGTAACAGAGGACCTCAGGGTTCACGAGGGCTCAAAAAATCATATCAGATAGATATGAAGGGCTAATACAATAAAAAAAATTATAAACCAACAAAACAAGATTAAATCAATCAATCAATCAATTGTACA
>NC_050515.1:9708092-9731683 GCF_002922805.2 Oryzias melastigma
CCAAGAGGTCCAGTCCAGAGATCCCCACTGAAAGCCCAGAGTCTTACCTTATCTCAGCTGAGTGATCAGGATTGGCTGCTCCTTTGCAGCCAGGTTGGCGATGTGGGAAATGATCTGCCGTCGGTGGAAATAACGGGGTCTGTTGTGGGGAAAAACTACGACAGATGTAGCTGTGCGTGTGCTGATGTTCCCCAACATTCGGTCTCTGGTTTTCAGCATCAGTCCAAGCAGGCCACAGTCTGTGACGGCATTACAAAGAAGAGAAATTCGTCATCCCATCACTCGCAGTTTGTAGACACACACCTTTTAGCTACTCACAGGGTTTTAACACCAGAGCTTTGCAAGCCTGCAGTGAACTGCCCACAAGATAATATCCAACCTGATCAATTCAGCCCCAAAAAGCAGCCCTGCAACCGTTTTAAGCTCAAAGACAGCAGCCGAGCATCTCGTTCAAATTTATTTAACATTCCTATGAACTCCACTGACTGTTCCAATACCAATGCAAAGCTGCAGAAGCAGCCTGCGGTCAGCGCTCACATTAACTGGAGGGAGCTGTTTGGAAAAGAGCCGCCGGTCATCCAGGAGCATCAAAAGGCAAAAGCCGCCTCCTCGGTACCCAGTGACCAAACCAAATCACCAGGAGATCCAACCTTTGTGCTGAAGAGCCGCCATCTTCCATACAGCCGCCAGAGCAGCTGTCAGTGGGGAAAGAGGTCAACGACGCCGGTCAGTCAGAAAAGCATCAAGTCTTTCTCGGTCAGCCAGTGCAGCTCCTTTGAGACGCAGGGGTTGGTGGAGGAGAAAACAAGACAAATTCAGGTACATTTTTCTCCGTAAAGACCCACTTTGATGAAAATTGAGCTTCGTTTCCACTGAGCAGTACGGTCCGGTATTCCAATGGACCCATTAAACAGTTCCGACCCGGACGTCTTGAGGGTCCCCATCCGTTGTAGGACCATAAAAAAATGGCAGAAAGTGATGATGACAACATTAGAAAGCACCACTATAGGGCTAAGCTAGCGCTTCCATTTTCCTCTTTATTCTTCTTAGCCGGCCGCAATCTTCTTTCAAACAACATTAAATTCTTGGTATACACGATGTACCAGAAGTAAAGTAAGAAAAAGACGAGCTGCTGGATGACCTCCAGTGTTGTTGCTTTTCTAGTTATCCCACTACACTGACATTCTAGCGGTCTATATCGCGCATGCGCTGTGAAAATAAACCGCTCAGTGGGAGCGAGGCCTAACTGAGTGGAAACACTTGTCAGAATTAACCAGTCCATACTGGACTAGACCGGACTGCTTAGTCGAAACAAAACTTTATATTTTTGGTATTTTTTAACAAGTTTTTATGGCACTTTTATGATGATGGAGAACAAAAATATGGAAAATTAAGCTTAAATATGCATTTCTTATGTTTTTTTTTCTTTTTTTTAATCATTGTGATCAGAAGCAGACAATGAAATATTTGAAAAAAATCATATTAGCAGACCACAAGTTCACTATTCTGCTCAATTCTGACATCTTGTAGACAACTAGATCGATGTACTAGTATGTCTTCATTTTCCTTGTCCAAGATGACTTTTGGCTCAAGACAATTTTGCTTACCGTTTTTGTCGCACCAGTAATGTTAGGTTGGGGTTGTGAGGGGCTTTAAGCTAGCAGGTGAGCAGGTTGACAGTCACAGTCTATGTCTACTTCTCAGTCTGTCTTTTTCTTGCTTGTAATGAAAAAATAATTATTTTCCCTCAAGATTAATAAAGTATAAATTAATTAAATTGATGGGAAGTGGGGCCGGAGCTGCTCCATGCCAACAGTCCCTCCCACAACTCAGAGGTGAATTTCTAATGAACTACTGCAGAAACTATGCCTAAGAAAACAACACAGTTTTCATAATTTTTGGCTAAAAACAGCGTAATCATAATTAAAAGACCACTGAAAATTATTTTAAAAAATTCAAATGAAGATTTGATTGAGTCTTTAATTGGGCTTTTTATTTCTTGAATCTAGATTGATTTTATCTCATTAGATAACTTGGCCAATACATACAACTCAGCAGGAATGCATTAGTGCACCATAGTTGAAAAACACTGCTCTAAGCTTTCAGATTCTCCTCTTTCTAATAGTTTGGCATGATTACAGTTGTAACTTCTCTTTCAGACAACCCCTCAGCACCTCTGTGAATCTAAACTGACCCTACCTACACACTCCCCTCCACTTCCTGACACCTCAGAAACTGTCAGCTCGATAAACGGAGACGTGGTGCGCCCCTTCAGCAGCCACAGCACTTTGAGATCGAGTCTCTTGGACCTTCAGGCCGGCCAACAGCTTCTCCACAGCGCCATCCTAGAGGACGCCTTCTCCAAAGTTATCAGGGAGGACTCCAGGAAGACCAGTAGCAGGAACCAGGTCAGACCGGAAGGCAGCGTCCCACAGAAGAAGACAAAGGACATTAGCTACCGGCTGGGTCTGAGGAGGGCTCTCTTTGGGAAGCGAAAACAGTTGAGCGATTACGCCTTGGTCTGTGGGATGTTTGGAATAGTTATCATGGTTATTGAAACTGAGCTGTCGAGAGCCTTTTATAGCAAGGTATTTTGCTATGGTTGATTTATTTGATTGCTTACAACACAATGCACTCACAATATTCATATCTCTGCTTCTATTGTCTACAGGATTCCATGTATTCTTATATACTGAAAAGCCTCATCAGCATTTCTACAGCCTTTCTGCTTGGACTCATTTTGATGTATCACGCAAGGGAAATTCAGGTAAAACACGCAACCTTATTTATGGTGTTGGTTGTCGAATTCTAACTTTGACTAAGATTCAAAACTGAATAAAAATGTAAATCATACAAAAAATTATTTTGCAGAAAATTATATTGGGAACCTCGGATCCAGGAACAACCATGAGGTATTTTTTGGTCGTGGAATGGCGGACCCACTCTATACCCTCTTTAGGGTGCTAGAGTTTTTGTAATTGTTCGCTTATCCAGTTCACGTGTTTCGTGGATTTGGAGAAGGCGCTCTATGGCATCCGTCAAGGTTTCCTGTGGAGGGTCCAGGGAGCCTCACTGTGAGCTGTCTGGTCTCTCTATGACTGGGGCAGGAGCTTGGTTCTCATAGCCAGCAGTGAGGCTGATCTGTTCCCAGTGCATGTTGGACTCCGGTATAGGGCTGCCCTTAGTCTCCTGTTCTGTTCATAGTCATGGCCAAAATTTCTAGATGCAGCCATGGCGTCGAAGGGGATCTGGTTTGGGGACCACAGGATTTCATCTCTGCTCTTTGCAGATGATATTGTCCTGTTGACTTCATCGAGCCGGGGCCCCCAGCATGCATTGGAGCGGTTTGCAACCGAGTGTGAAGCGGCTGGGATGAGGGTCAGCTCCACTCTGAGGTTATGGTTCTCAAGGTAGTTTGCCCTCTCTTGGTGGATAGAGTGCTCCTGCCCCAGTTGGAGGAGTTTTAGTATCTTGGGTTCTTCTTTACAAGTGAGGGAAAAGTGTGAGATTGGCACGCAGATTGTCCACCGTTTTGGAGTATGTTGTGATGTTGTGATGAGGAGAGGCAAAAAGCAAGACTCTCAATTTGCCAGTCGATCTTCATGCAGTTACTCCCCTATGATCACAAGCTCTGGGTCATGACCAGAAGAATGAGTTACCAAATACATGCGGACAAAATGAGCTTTTTCCATTGGGTGGTTGGGCGCTCCCTTAGAGATAGGGGGAGGCACTTGGTCACCCAGAGAAAGCTTGGTGTAGAGCTGCAACGCCTCCACATCGAGGAGCCAGTTGAGGTGGCTCGGGCGTCTGGTCCAGATGCCTCTTGGTACCTACTTTGGGAGGTGTTCCGGGTGATATTCTGGGGAAGAACCAGGACACGCAAGAGAGACTATGTCTCTTGGCAAGCCTGGGAACGCCTCGGGGTCCCCCCAGATGAGCTGGAGGAAGTGACCGGGGAGAGGAAAGTCTCTGGGGATCTTTTCTAAGACTGTTGCCCCTCTGACCCGGCCCTAGATGAGCGGGATAAGATGGATGGATAGAAATATTGGGAATTTTAAGTGTTTTCCCAAAAAAAAAATGATGGGATATTTTTATTTTATGACTGAGGATTTTGTTTATTTGTAAAATGCATTAATTTCTACGTGTGTTTCAGCTTTTCATGGTGGACAATGGTGCGGATGATTGGAGGATAGCCATGACCATCGAGCGGATCCTCTTCATTGGCTTGGAGCTCGTCATCTGTGCCATTCACCCCATTCCAGGCCAGTATGTGTTTTCATGGACAGCTCGACTGGCCTTCAACTACACCTCAACCCCGTCTGACGATGACTTTGACATCCTCCTCTCTGTGCCAATGTTCCTGCGCCTGTACCTGATTGGCCGGGTGATGCTGCTCCACAGCAAGCTTTTCACAGATGCTTCTTCACGCAGCATCGGGGCGCTAAACAAGATCAACTTTGACACTCGCTTCGTCATGAAGACCCTCATGACCATTTGCCCCGGCACAGTACTGCTAGTCTTCAGTGTGTCCTGCTGGATTATCGCTGCTTGGATTGTGCGCATATGTGAGAGGTATGAAAAAAATCGCTCACAGGTTTTGATTAATCAATAAATAAGCTAATCCGTGTGTTTCTTTGGAGTTACATTTTTTATAAAGAAAGTTGCATTAATAGAAATCTTTTATCAGAGCATCTGTTCTTTTCAGTCTCCTGCACCTTATGAAACAATGGCTGCTTGCAGCCAGGTGTCATATCTCAACAGGTATCATGACACACAGGAAGTAACCAGCACCTTCTTGGGAGCAATGTGGCTGGTCTCCATCACCTTCCTGTCCATTGGATACGGAGACATGGTTCCTCACACCTACTGTGGAAAAGGTGTTTGCTTATTGACAGGAATTATGGTGAGAATTCAAGATTTACACATCAGAATAACTTTTATTATATATATATATATATATATATATATATATATCCCCATTAAATACATATGACCCTCCGGATTAAAAGGCAGATTTTCTTTTTTATTATTATTGTTATTATTTATTCAAGGATTCTAAGTACGCATTATGAATACAGTGTCATGTTATCAGCTCTGATTCAATTTTGGTCAGTAAGATTTGCACATTTTTAACCAGACTGCCCCACAAACAATTAAATAAATGTTTTATTGTTTTAATCGCTGATTGCAGCTGCTGCACTGAGTTGACCCTTTGTAGCACAGGGAGACTTTTATTTTAAAATGGAATTCATAAACTACTGTCAAACTATTTCACATTATGTAAAAGACAGTTTTCTCTCATTGTTTTATTTATGCCAAAAAACAATATTTCATTCATTTTTATCATAATAAGAAGAATATTGTTAATACATATTTGTGTTTTTTTTTCTTTGTGGTTCCTACTGAGTTGTGGTTGGTCAACAAAAACATCTTCATTAACTAATTTTCTAAGAAGTTAAAAATTTGGATACATCCTTTTATTGTAAAAAAATTACTTTATTTTTCTTAATCTGTGCATGCGTAAACAAGGCCTGAGTTCTGTTACCAGCTCCAACAAATTTTTTCTAGAAGTTCTTTGTGTCCCTCAGCATTGTTTTTGGTTTGGACTTTGGGATCTCTGCAGGCTTCTTGAACTCTATTTGGATTGTGGCAACCTTTTGTTAATTTAAATATACATGCCGACTGATTTCTTTTTTGTATTGTAGGCTCCCATATTGACTTTGTTTTAGATCCCAAATGCAGAAAGTTTGTTGGCAAAAAAATAAAAAATACAAAAAAACATTCAATTTTCTATGCTTGTAACAACAGCACTTATCGGTTTAGTGCAATTGTGTTTATTTTGTTCACTTAATATTAATATGCAATAAAAATCCTCTAGAGGGAAGCACACAAAAATCCTACTGTGCACATCTCTGCACCAGATTAATTGAGTAAAATGTTTTAAAATTAAAGTTCACATTTGTTATCTTTTAACTATGTTTTTACTTATATTATAGTTCGTTTTATTGTTTTTGTTGTGTTTTATTGTGTTCATACGATTTGTTTTAACTTCGCAAGGTGCTTTCTGTGACAGGTACTTTATAAATAAAGATTTTCTTAAAGCTCCTTTTAGCTCAAATTGGTACAATGGAGTTCAGTTTATTTCATGCTACAATGTACAACTGTCATTACCACAGTATTATTTGGACACTGAAACTTCTTTATGGATAAACCAGTTTGTTTTTTTCAGTAATGCGAGCAAGAATGTTTAAACTGTCATGGCAGTTTGGTCTTCCTCTGCAGATGTTGTCTTTGAACATTCAGGAAACTCATTTTAAACAGCAGCAACGCTCCCACAGTGACTGTCCTTCTTCTCCCCAGGGGGCGGGCTGCACAGCCTTAGTGGTGGCTGTCGTTGCCAGGAAGTCTGAGCTCACCAGGGCCGAAAAACACGTCCATAATTTTATGATGGACACTCAGCTCTTGAAAAAGGTTGGTTTCCCACACAGAAGTGCCAATTTAGTATAGCAATGCATTCATATTTTAGTAATGCTTCAGTTGTGTAAACACAATAGTTTTAAGTAATTCAAAATTTCATGTTTTTTCTCCCATGACAAACTTTTTGTACTTTTTTTAGATTAAAAATACAGCAGCAAATGTACTGCGGGCGACGTGGCTCATTTACAAAAACACCAAGCTGGTTAAAAAAATTGACCACGCCACCGTGCGACACCACCAGCGGAAATTCCTGCAGGCCATCCACCAGTACGTACCAACAAGATGTATGGATAGTACAATTTTATTTGTTTTTTTTAATGAACACCAATGAAAGTGACCCTGGTTTTCACTTTTAGGCTGCGAAGAGTCAAAATGGAGCAAAGGAAACTAACTGATCAGGCCAATACAGTTGCTGACCTCGCCAAGGTTTGTAAAAAACACATTTTTTCCAAAATCAAACATTTGTAGTTTCAATAATTTGTTAAAAACAATCAATTTTAACTGGAAAATACATGTACTAATTAAAACATAAGAACTTGAACCTGTTTTATAAATTAGTACATTTATATTTGAACTATTACTGCAGAATAAATTGTTGTTATTAGTAGTAGTTGTAGTAGAATTGATTTGACTTTTATTTTATTTTACTTCAACTTGCCCTGTTCTCTTTTTCTCCTCCCAGACTCAAAACATGATGTATGATTTAGTGTCAGAGTTGCAGCATCGAAGTGGCGAGCTGGACAGGAGGGTGGTGGCTCTGGAAGAAAAGCTGGACTCCCTCCTTCTCGACATGCAGTCACTGCCTGTGGTGCTTTCCCAAGCAATAACAAAGCTGCACAAGGATTTCTTGGATGATTTAGCTTGCCGTGTTCACTTCCTCTCATCCTCCTTGAGCACTGACTGCTGCTCAGCACCTCCTAAGCAGCACTGTCCGGGGTCCACCCCCATGGATAAAACATACAGCTGACCAGCCTCACTGCTTTTTTAGGCTGAGTTTTTTTTTCAGGATTTTTAAAACATGTTTTCTTATGTATAGAATTTTTGAAGTATCCATTAAAAGTGGGAGAAAAGGTTCTTTCATCACAAAATTTGTAGTGCAGGAATTTGTTTTATATCAAATTAAAAGACCCATTCCAATCATCTTTTGATCTAGGACTGTTGGTGGAGAGTCAGCCTGCTCTCATTTCCCATCATCCCTTTGTTTAAACTCTCCCCCACTAGCTTACAGCCCCTCACAACTCTAAGCTAACATTACCAGTTCAACAAAATTGGCAAGTAATATTGGAGCTATACAGTTTTGAAAAACAAAGACTTTAATGAATTTATTTGCATGCCATCAGAATGGAGAGGAGCAGGGGGCTTGTGACTGCCGATTGTATTTTCTTCTTTTAAAAATATGCTAATAATCTAACGTCATTTATTTATTTTTTTGGTCTGCTACTGTTTTCTGTGATTTAAACAAAAACAGTTTAAAACTCAACTTTCTTTATAGATGTCCTCCATCAAGATAATAGTGCCATCAGAATATGTTAAAATTGTAATTTGAGTGGGTCTTTAACTTTTTAAAATTGATGTTTAAATAAATATTTTAGGTAATTCAATTAACAGCAAATAACAAGAAACATTCTCTGTCTAATTTTTATTATGACTATTGCTTTGATCCACATTAATATCTTCCCTCTGCAGTTGATTAATGTGTTTTTATGTGTTCAGTTTTCTTCAAAAACTCAGAAAAGTAATTATTTCAACATATTTCAAAGCTCCCATAGTTGATTATCATTCATTAGCAGGAACTTGTCTTTTAGGACTTGCTCTTTTAAAAAAATATATTTTTAGAATACAGGTTTGGTTGTTTTAAAATAAAAATAGACTGATCACAACTTTTCTCAGTAATCATTAATTATGACAAATGCCTAATAAAGATAAACTCTTTTAAAAAATGTGTGTCTGCACTGAATATATTAAAAATGAATAAAAACACACTAACAATGATGTTTTCCTTTTTCTATGCACAACCAAGTGGGATTACTTAAAATACTTTTTCATTTCTTTTTTGAATAACATACTCTTTTTTTAAAACCTTATTTTAATTATTATAGCTTAAATAATATTCTGACTCTAATAGAAGCTCCTATATGAACGTAAATTGTTCTAAAACCAACTAGTAAAGCAGAAACTTCTCATTTCTACAGAACTGCTCCACCCACGAGGTTGTTTACCAAAATCGCCATCTGTCTGTCTCTCCCTTGCTCGCCGGTTCTTTGGAGCGCTCATTAATCTCGCGAGAACTTCCCGAACACAACTTACACTTACGAGAATGTAGTTTCGCGCGCTGCCTCTAAGCTCCAGTCACCTACTTGATTGACAGCTGTATTATCCAATCAACGTAAGGCAATTGGAGGCAAACAACCAATAGATACGACGAACTTTTTGAGCAGGCGGGATATCAAAGTCTTGAAGAATAAGTCATTGATCAGTTTCCAACAAGGCATAGAGTTGGTCGTGCCAACCTTTCGGTGAATTTAATAAGGACAAACGTGTACGTTAGTCCTCAAAATTCAGTTTCTTTTTCACTTGAAGGTCAAAACAGGTAAACGTTCGTTTTATTACGTTATATTTACTTTTGCATAATCAAGTCTTTGCAGTGTTCACCTGGCTGCTAGCTTACTACTGTGAGTTAGCTCACTTCAAAAAAGTCATTCCTTGTTTCTTTTGGCTTTCTAAAAAAGCTTGATAAAAAGCCTAATTCAGAATAAACTTTCAGTGTTTTAATTGCTTTGATTTATGTACATTTAATTCGCCCTCTTTTCCGGAAATGCGATCGTTTAATAAGCTCTGTAACAATAAATAACGTGGTTTGCTGCTGTACCCTATAGGGTTGACGTTGTACTTGACTGCAAGCTGTTGACTAACGGTGCAACTGTTCATTGCACACCACATCCGAGTTTAAAGTCTCGTTCCTTTTGTTTAAAAGATAAGTGTCTTCCCATGAAGTTTGTTATTTTCCGATATCTTGATTTGTGAACGATGAGTTTTCTTTCGAACTAAATAAATGATAAAATCAGAAATAAGGGCAAGCTAATAGTACGTCACTAATGTTAAAGAGTACGTCGGATTAAATGCGTTAAAAATAGTTCATTATAGTGGGTTTTTTCGAGCCAGAACAGGAACGCCTACGCCGAAATGGCAAAAGTGAAAGCCAATGAGCGGCGGAGCAGCTTTTCCGGTTAGCTCTAAATGATCCCAACACGACTGTATTAAAACCTTTTAGCATTCAAGTATTTGATCCAAACGAACACATCGGATCTCAATGAGCTGCTTTTTTATTGTTATGAAGCCACATTGTTTGCTAGCGCTCCCTCGCGTCCGGATGTGATTTGAAAAGAACTGGGAGGGGCCTGACGCTCATTTTCCCGCACTGTATTCAAATCAGCCTGTTCCCTCCCTTTTCTCATACACAGAAGAGAGTACAGCGCGCCGACAAAAGATGAGTCAGAACAACACAGTACCCAGAAGGAAGAAAACCATCAACTTTCCGCCTTTTTAGCAAAGTGGGACTTTGAAGTGTAGATTTAGGGGCAGATCATACACTTTATTGTAGTGTATCTTGGTTATCAATTTTTAAAGAAATTATTTCATTTAACATCAACAATTCGATTAATATCATAATTTGCGATTGCTGATTGTAGAAATTGGTTTATTTTGAACAATTCCATTTACCGACCTAAAGTTGATCCATCTTTTGCCAAAATTCAACCAGTGTGACTCAGTCTTCCAGATTCTTTTTGTTTCTTGTAAGATAATCAAGTGTACAAGTAAACAAGAAGTAAAAGCAAACCCCTTCACGTTTTAATTCAGCCCACTGTCATTTTTTCACACCAAAATAATACAAACGGGAAATTATTAGAATATTATGCCACTCTCTATGGTCACAAAAGTATTTCCAGACATTGAACTGGAATGATGCAAACTTCGTATGTTGTCCACCGTGATGGCACTAATTAATTCATAATGAAAAAATTTTATAATAGTACAGGTCGATTCGATTCACAACTTGCCACAGACGTATCCCCCTGGTTGGATCGTGTAAATATAAATCCATCAAGTCGACTAACGTCACACACCTATTTCATCATTATTTATTTCAGAATTCCTACTATAAACTTTAAATACTCAAAAATGTTGTTATTACTTCAATTAATGTGCAGAAAACATTGTGCTAAAGCTGAAATACTTTTAAAAACCTGGTTGTTTTGTTCATTTTTCCAACAGTCACTGCTTTGGTCCACTTTTAGTGCAATAAAAAATCATAAAAGCCAATAAGTGCTGCCACGATTAGTCGACTATTAAAATAGTCTACGACTAATTTAATAGTCGACTGCTCATTACTTAAGATTATATAGAGTCAGAATGTAGTAAAGTTGAACAAAGTAGTGAGCGTTCAGCACCAGAAACTGTACTTTTTATATTTGAGTCAGTTAGACCAAAACTTTATCTTTTGTGAAAAATAGTTCTTATGTTTCAGATGCCAACCGCATTTGATTTAACCCTTTAACACATGAGGCGTCGCCAGTGACGCTTAAACTCAAAATCTTTAACATACTGTCATTTTTCAACCATTAACACGACAATTCCAGTAGATTTTGAAATCTAAAAAAGTTGTGAACAGAGAAAATAAGTCCAATTAAATCGCAAAAAATACATATTTCATCTTATAATACTGTCTCAGTTGTTATTACTTATTGCGATGTTTAGAATACTAGCAAAACAAATAAAAAATAGCTGCTTATGGCTTTCATTAAGAAGTCAAAAGTTTACCTCATTACATTTTTACGTTGTGCAGAACCTGATGACATTTTTTTTTAAACGTTTGCCATTATTATAACATGTATTATGTGGTTGTTAACAAAGGGCAGCTGCAATGTGGATTCAAGTGCGCACAATGGATGGGAAGGAAACCCACCGGGTGGACTCTCTGTCTAAACTCACCAAGGTGGACGAACTGCGTCTGAAGATCATGGAGCTTTTCAAGGTGGAGCCGGAGAGACAGCGGCTTTTCTATCGTGGAAAGCAGGTGATGCAGTGCTGTCAAGGTTTACTTAAAAAACGTGCAAGTTAAAAAAATGAAAAGTCCAGATTTGATGATTTTTTTTTTTTTTTTTTATGTCTCCAAACTCAGATGGAAGACGGTCACACCATTTTTGACTACAACGTGGGCTTAAATGACATAGTGCAGCTGCTTGTCAGACAGAAGGCGCCCTCTGCTGATGTTGTGAAAGCGAAGGACAAAGAAGCTGAGCTGTCAGACTCTGATTCTGGCTGTGGCTCAACCCAGAGCGAGTCTGACAAGAACTCGACCCACGGCGAGGTGGAAGCCCAACCTGCTGGAACGTCTGCTCAGACAAACAGCCTGGAGCTCGTCGATCCTGGATTTGGCTTCTACAAAGTATGTTTTAAAGACTGGAGATTGTCTTTCCATTTAGTTGTTATGAATACATATTGTATACATTACAAAATAATGTGAATGTCCTGTCACACATCAACTTTTTGTTTGGAAAATTGTGTTTTTTATTCTGGAATTTGGTTGTTACTTAAGTTACTGATGAGGTCCATTTGATGTTGTAAATGTGTATTATATTTCCGCTTATACTTTTAATTTTGTGCTCTTAATTTTTCTGCTTTTATAGGAATATATTTTTATATAAAATGTTAATTCCATCCTTTGTTTCCCAATAATATGGTAACAATATTACTAAAGTTTTGGTTTAGTGAGAATTCCTAAATGATGATAGTTTAACTACTTTTTTGTTGCTTTTTTTTTAGATTAACGAACTAGTGGATGCAAAAGACTTGAACATGGGTGCGTGGTTTGAGGCCCAGATTGTAAATGTCACAAAGAGAGCGAAGACGTGTGACGGCGAGGCTGCAGACGCTGCGGCGGAGGAAGAGATCCTTTACCACGTCAAATATGAAGAGTAAGAAACTGAAAATGTAATCATTTTTCACTGTGTTTTTTATGGAAAATATTCCAGCATCTTGTAAACTCTTCACACTAAATTAGCTTTATTGTAGTTTTATAAATTTATTTCATAATCTGATTTGATACCAGAAACTAATTCAACTAAAAGCAGAACTAAAAATCATTTCCTCTCATAAGTTATTGTAAAAGGAAGTTGTTGCTTTTCCCGACTCGGCATTCCCCCTCCTTTGGATTGACACGGAGAACGAAGATAAAAGTGGGAGTCTTTGATTAAAAAATATGGAAAATCACATTTCGTAAAACACAGTTTGGAAAAAATCTCTACAGAACAAAATCTATTTTGACATTTTCTGGAGGATAGTAAATCGTGTCAATTTTTGCTTAAATTACAAAAAAACTTACAAAGCTAAAACTGATCCTCCTTATAGACTCTAGACAAGTTTTCCCTCATGTATGCTATCTTATATCAACCACAATTCAAAATGATCATTTGTGATTGGTAGATTTTTTTATTTTTTGTCCAATCGCCCAAGTTACCTTTTTATTAGTGGAAAGATTTGTTTGAGTTGTAGACCTGTCCAGACATTCCTTCTTCATCAAGTAGAAAAAAATCTATTACTTATTTTATCAGTGGCCACATCTGAATTGGATTGAGTCATAATTCCACACTTTTAAAATTGTCATTAATCATTTTGAAAATTTAATTTGAAAAATTCAGAGAAAAAAGGAAGTCATAAAATTTATACTGTTTTCAATTTTCAGCAGCTTTCACTGTACTCTGACTAAAGCATTTTCTTTATCTTTTTGACTTCTTAATGCATCCTTTTTTATTTTTAATCCCATATTTGACTTTTTACATTTTACTCTCATACTGAAAAACCAAACGCTCTTCTCTTTCTGTCTCAGCTACCCAGAGAACGGCGTGATTCAGCTGCTGGCGAAAGACGTCCGCCCACGTGCCCGGACGGTGTACCAGTGGCACCAGATCGAGCCGGGAATGGTCGTCATGGTCAACTACAACCCAGATGATCCCAAGGAACGTGGATACTGGTATGACGCGGAGATCCAGAGGAAGCGGGAGACGCGAACCCTGCGGGAAATTTACGCCAAGATCATCCTTGGGTGAGGATGCTGATTTATAACAGAATTCTGGCTCTTCAAAGCTCCAGCTGCTTTAGTTCTAGGTTTGCTGGATTTGAAATCTGTGGTAGAGGTTTGTTATAAGCATAAATCCCGATATGTTATCAATTTGAATCAGAATTTACGTCACAATACGGTTGGAGAAATATTTTAGTGCTGCAGATCTAACAGTTTTTCCTTGTTCCTTGTAGTGATGCTGGGGACTCTCTCAATGATTGCCAAATCAAGTTCCTGACAGAGATCTACAAAATTGAGGAACCTGGTTGTCTGAGTGACACCCCGGCTGGATCTGAGAGCCCTTTGAAACGTAGGATTCAATGAAGAATTAGTTTGGGAGCTACTTTTGACTATGAAGTTGATCTTTTTTTAATCTCAGTGCTGTGACAAAGTGCAACACACACTGAAGTAGTTGTGTTTATTAGGATCTAACGGACCTGAATGCAAACACTGCAAGGATGATCTCAGCAAAAACTGTCGCTGGTGTAACTGCCACATCTGTGGGATCAAGCAGGATCCGGACAAACAGCTGCTGTGTGACGAGTGCGACATGGCCTACCACATCTACTGTCTGGATCCTCCTTTGACTTCCATCCCTGAAGACGAGGACTGGTCAGTACATTCTAAGTATTCAACCCGATCACATTAGCCGTCGTTTAAAGTTAGATGAGAAGATTACATTAAAAAATCACTGAGTGAAATGTTCAAATGTTTCAACCACTAACATTCCCTTGACTGTCGACAATATTTCAGGTATTGTCCAGGTTGCCGTAACGACACCAGTGAAGTTGTTCTGGCTGGAGAGAAGCTGAAGGAGAGCAAGAAAAAAGCCAAGATGGCCTCAGCTAGTTCCTCTAGCCAGAGAGACTGGGGCAAGGTGATGAGAACGTTTTTCTCTTTCTGTTTGTTTAAAAGTTTTATCTATTTGAGAAGACTTCAGTCTTACCGTAAAGATCCGCTTTGATCAAGGTTGTTTTAACTCGTTCTTGTTCATTTTTCTGATGGAGGACAAACAAAAATGATGAAGATTAAGCTCAAAATTGCATTTCTGAGTATTTCTTTATTTAAATTGTTATCAATCAGGAGCAGATGAAAAAAATGCAATTAGAAAAAAAATGTATTTGTGACGCAAAAATACGGGTGGGTGGACCACAAGCTCAGAGTTCTTGTGAAGGGGAAGGGGGGCGGGGTTGCTCTATGCCAACAGAGAAGAGTTTTTTTTTTTTTTTTTACACTAAACTCCTGCTGCTCTGCTGAAACTGTCCAAGAAGATGACACAGGTTTCTAAATTATGACTAAGAACGAAATAAGTAAGGGATAATACCCGACGAAGTGTGCGTTATGAGAAATTAACGCACGACGCGGAGGCCTAAACCGTCCTCCGCTTTGCGTCGGACGGTTGCCTCCGTGAAGTGCGTTAATTTCTCATAATGCACTCTTCGGAGGGTATTATCCCGCTTATACCATGGTCTTTACAAAATAAATAAACATTTAATCAATATTTAGTACTTTATTCTTGTTATTTCTTTGGTTTAGCTCATTTTTTCACACAAAGCGGACTATTTGATCATCCGTGATGCGGTTTGTTGTCACGGTGACATGAAACACGGCATGAAGCCGGAAGCCGTTACAGACCTCAGCTGCAGCGGTAAAGTGTCGCTGTTTTGAAAGAAAGACCCGGACAAATTAGGATATTTTTCTTCTTTTTCTGACGTTAATCCTTCAGTGAGCAGCTAGAACATATTCAGCTTCTGTCTGTGTTTCATTTCACGGCAGGTTCGTTCTTCTGAGCTGCTCTAAAATGAGAAACTCCCTCTTGTGGTGAAACAGAAGACTACACCTTTCATGTCGAGTGGTGTTTTATTAGAAGGAGAATAACCAATTTGTCAATATTAATTTACCTTACAAAAGGAGAGGAATATAAATGCTGGTCGCTACAATAAGTTGAATAAAGCATCAGTTCAGAGAGAAAGTTCATCCATTACTGCTTGTTTTGTCCAGACGATGAAGGAAAATGTGTTTTAAAGAAGCCTGCGCAGTGATATCGAACGTTTGGTCTGTGTGACCGGAACTTCTTTTTTAGGTGTGCGTTATTACTGTGCATTATCACTTTTTAATGCACACCCAGCAGCCAATCAGAATCGAGTATTCACCCAGACCATGGTATAATCACAAATAAAAGACCACTGGGAGCATTTTTAAAATTGATCAAAAGTTGTTTGGATTTGATTTCTAATTGTATCTCTGTGGTTGTGATTAAAAAGTCAAGAGTGAAAAAGAGTTTCATTTTAAAGGGGCCTGCCTGCAGACAAGATGGCGTTTGTCTGACTTCATCATCATCAACAAGGGAAATTATGTAACTTAATGTAGCCTTAATCCTAACCCAAAAGTGTTAATAATTTTTATTAAAACTTTTACTGAAGCTTAAAAACAGAAAAACTCTAACTGTTGAGGTCGCCAGGTAAAATTAAGTGTTTTTTCAAGCAATATGAAGGAACTTTCAGATCTGATCAAGGACTTCCAGTTATGGATTTTGATATCTGCAGCCTTTTGTTTCACATAGTTAAGTCCCACTCCAACTATGTTTTTATCTATTGTGAAAATGTACTTCCCAGTAGTCTTTTAATTATGATTTATCCTGTCTTTAGCAAAAATTAAAAAACGTGTCGCTTTTTTAAGATGTATTTTTTTCTTCAGAGCTACAGAAAGCTCCTTATAAATTCTCCTCTGGGTTTTCGGCAGGATTGTTGGCGTGGAAGTAACCCCACAAACATATACATCATTTTTTTTTTTAAAACACTCTTTCCTGCTAGCTTACAGCCCCTCACAACCCCAAGCTAACATTAGCAATGCAAAAAAAAAAAGAAAAACGGAGCACGGCGACTTTGCTGCGTCACAGACTTGAGCAATTTTAAACTGCAGGTTTTTGTCTGCTCCTGAAACGATCTCAATTTGAATAAATACTAAGAAATGTCTTTTTAATCTTAAATTCTTTTATATATGACCTCCATCACCAGAAGTATGCCACAAGAACATGTTAAAACATAACTTCTATTGGAGTGTGTCTTTAACATTTTTCTATATATTTTTAGGGAATGGCGTGTGTGGGTCGGACGAAGCAGTGCACTATTGTCCCGTCCAATCACTACGGCCCGATCCCCGGAGTTCCTGTTGGTTCCCTCTGGAAGTTCAGAGTGCAGGTCGGTCTCAGTCTGTTGATTCAACGTTTTAAATTAAGTTAAAAAATCATAGTTATGCACAAAAGCAATAATTCTAAACATGCGGTCCCACAGGTCAGCGAGGCCGGTGTTCATAGACCTCATGTGGCCGGAATTCATGGAAGGAGCAACGATGGCTCCTATTCTTTGGTTCTGGCAGGAGGCTATGAAGATGATGTGGTATGCTGCTTTCTGTGGTTGACTTACAATAACACCACCTGCCGTTGTGTTGTAATGCATGCATGTAAGTGGATTATTTTTCACTGTAGGATGATGGAAATGAATTCACGTACACTGGCTCTGGAGGGCGCGACCTTTCTGGAAACAAGAGGACAGCTGAGCAATCGTGTGATCAGACGCTCACCCACATGAACCGGTAAGGAGGAAAAGACTACCAATTTTTGAATTAAAAAGATGATTTGCCTAATAAATGTAATATATTTGCCTGCTTGTGTGGCTCCATCAGGGCTCTAGCTCTCAACTGTAACGTCCCCGTCAATGACAAACGGGGGGCAGAGTCCAAGAACTGGAAAGAAGGCAAACCGGTCCGAGTTGTGCGGAGCTGCAAAGGCCGTAAGCACAGTAAATACTGCCCTGAGGAGGGGAACCGTTACGATGGCATCTATAAGGTACGGCGGGGCTAATGAGGCCGCTATATTTATCGCTTTTCTGTACTTTTATTGCAATAAAAAAGGGAGATTTGAAAGTCAAAGAGATTAGCTCTATGCAGGTTTTTTCCTTTTCATGTTAGTAGTATTTTCACTTCTGCTTAGGTGGTCAAGTACTGGCCAGACAAAGGCAAGTCTGGCTTTTTGGTGTGGCGTTACCTGCTGAAGCGTGATGATGATGAGCCCGCCCCTTGGACCAGAGATGGCAAAGAGCGTATCAAGAAGCTTGGTCTGGTCATGCAGGTCAGATCATTAGAATGCAAGCTTATAGTGAAATGTTAAAGTGGTTGGCTCACATTTTAAGCTTTTTTACAGTATCCTGCTGGTTATCAGAAGGAAAAGGAGAACAAGAATGAAGTAGAGGAGGAACCAACACCCACCAAGACGAAGAGAAAGAGAAAATCCCAGGGCAGCGGTACGTTTACAAACTCCCGCATGTGCTCTGTGTTTGTCTGTGTGTCGCCCTAAACCCAAACACCCATGTATGCTGTGGTTTCAATAGGATGTGTTGTGATCACGTTTAGGAAGTGATGAGAATCTCCAGGTGCAGGTGGCAGATTACAGTTTGAGGTCCCATGACCAAAAAAAAAAAAAGAAAATGAACGTCTTTCTTGTGTTTGTTTCAGAATCAGCCAAGTCCTCGCCAGTCAAGTCGCCTAAAAAGATCAAGGTGGAAGTTTACAAGCTGTCCCAAGAGCAAAAGAGTCTCATCAAGAGCGACAAGCAGAACAAGAAGTTGTGGGATGAAGCCATGGAGTCGCTGTCTCTGGGACCGGTGAGGACTTCGGTTGATTTAGATCAGCAGAAAAGCTTTTAAAACTACTTTAACTCAACATTACATGAAAATTACTAATTCATTTAACAGAATATTTCAGAAATCAGTCTAAAATTGCATCACACCAGTGTTATGCAAGATTTATATATATTTTTTCTATGACTAAAAAAGCAGACCACCACTGAATTGCATATTTTGCAGATGTTCTCTGTTATTGGTCAGACGTGAAACTGTTTTGGTGATAAAATCTTGTTCCCTCAACTTCCCTGTTTTAAGATATGAAGTTACAACATTTCTTTATAGTCTAGTTACAATATATACCGTTAAAGAATGTAATTCTATTTGTTCTAACTTGATTTAATTGGTTGATTTAAAAACAAAAAACCAACCTCCTGACTACCAGCAATGCACATATGTCTCCATTAGAGGACATTTCTAAGCCTGAGTATCTACTAACTAGCATACCATTTAATTAACTGCTTTACATGATGTGAAGGGAAATGTAGAGACTCTGGGAGTTGTAGTTTTTGTGGGCCTTAAAGACATTTTTTTCCTCTGGTTGTTAGTCTTTATAAGTCAAGATTTCTTTTTCAATCTTGCGTTTTCCTATTTTTTTAATTGAGTATATGAAAAACATAAAAAGGCTTAAGATTTGTGAGATTTTAACATCTTCACTTGTTTTCTCTCCTTCAGAAATTCTTGAACAAAGTTGAAGAAGTTTTTCTCTGCATTTGCTGCCAGGAAGTGGTCTTCCAGCCCGTCACCACAGAGTGCCAACACAATGTTTGCAAGGTAAAATGACTTATTTTTCTAATTTATTGATGAGAGATTTTTAAAAAAATATTTTAGCTTTTTAGTCGCATATGACTCTTGCTTTCTCAGAAATGCGATGCAGTAAGCTAACATTAAATTAACGAAACAAAACTAATTTGTTTGCTTTGTCAGAAGACATCAGTATTTTCACTGTAGTGCAATATACTGAATAATCCGACGAACAAGATTTGAGATTATTTAGATTTTGTGGATCATAATAATGGGAAAGTGGTGCAATTACAAAAGTGAGAAGTATTTAATTAAATTAGAACACCCTGAACCTGATGTTTTATTTTGTTGTTTGTTCAAGAAAGAAAGAAAAAAAGATGAAAGAGAAAAACTTAATAAAGCCTGTTTAGTTTTGACTTAGTTTTTACTGTGCCACAACATCATAAGCTTAAATAAAATACCTAAACACAAGGCTTTTAACAGCAAATATTAGGTCAAAGATGTTGCAATTAAAATAGACAAATTAGATTAATTACATGTCACGATTAATTAATCGCATGACAGCACTAGTATTTAGTCTAAGTTCAATCTTTTTTTTTTTTAAGCTAAAGGTTCTGGATATTGAAATGTTTAACTTAAATTTAGTTTCACTAAACTGCTGATTTATTTTTTTTAAATAATAATATGTAATTAAAAGATTTTGGTTTTTATATGTATTACTAATTGGTGACAATTTTTCATTAATACCTGTCGAAGTTATCAAACTACTTATTTTGTCAAAACCATTAAATCACTTTTTCTTTCTCTCTCTCTCTAGGAGTGCCTTCAAAGATCATTCAAGGCAGAGGTTTACACCTGCCCGGCCTGCAGACACGATCTGGGCAAAAACTACTCCATGACTGTCAACACATCTCTGCAAGACGTTCTAAGTCAGTTTTTCCCCGGATACAACAACGGGCGATGATCATCGATTCTTCATACTCGATCCTTAAGGAAACGCGATGTCAAGCGTATGGACCATCTTCAATAGAGGCAATAAAGAATCCGTTGTTCTTAATATATTTTCTATGATTATAAAACAACAATATTTGTGATCTTAAATGCTAACCAGATTTGCCATGTTTAGCTTTCACTGATAAATTAAAATTTCATTTGGGACTGTATCATCATCTCTTTTAGGCCATTTTTGTTTTGTTTTTGGTTCAATTTACTAAAATGATCTCCTTTCAGCACATTTATTTGAAACCCCCAGCTTTATAGAGATGCCGTTTTGTATAAAGTTACTGGTTTGACGTTTTGCTCATTTTCCGTTTACCAAAATGCATTTTAGAAGTGTCATGGGTCCAAAAAAAAAGCGTCCAAAATTGCACTATTGTGATAAATTTTCCATTAAATACCAAATGTGCAATTACAAACCGAACAAGACCGACTCTTGCTTTTCACCCGTTGAATATTTTAAGAGGAGGTGTCTTATTTGGCCGCAGTGTCATCCATTTTTGTGTCATCATTAGACTTATCCATTCATGTGTTTGGGGGTTCTAAATGTTTCGTTAAATTTGAATTAATGATTAATTTCATAACAAAAGCAACTTTATGGAATCAAAAAGTGATCTTTTGTGGAAGACCCTAGTGTTAAATTAGTCCAAAGAAAATGCTTTACAATGTAAACAGACCTCACCCTAATTATTATAATTATTATTTTTCTGTCTTTTAACAAAAAAGCTTAATCAATTCAGAAACCTTTTTTTAAAACTACTTTTTTCTTGTGCTTTTCTAAAGATTATTGCTTTTATTTGCTTTTGCCGTTCAGACTGTTGTCTTGGTTTGCTTGATTATGGCAAAAAACAAGAAGCAAGCGTTTGAAGTTTAACCGCAAATGTTCCTAAAATGTTGTATTTCTGCTGAGTTTATATATTGCTTCATGCCAGTACTTTTTTTTTTTTTTCTTTTTTGGTCAAACTCCACCAGCAGTGTTTGCCCCCTTGTAAGCAATTTTTGTATAGTGATGCCAACAACTGTTAGCATAGTCTGGAAAATGTATATTTACTAAAAAAGTTTTGTTTTTGTTTTTGTTTTTTTTTACAATTTTTTTAGGCTTTTTAGATTCATAGATTGAAAGCTCCTTGCTTGTTTGATAAACTATTTGTATCATTTTTTTTCAGTGTTATTCAATAAAAAATAAAGAAAAACTGAAGTAGTTGTGACCTTATTTTTTCTTTTTTTTCCTTTTTGGCCTACATATTTTTCCTCAAGTCGATGCGAAACAAAACGATTGACCTACTTTAGATTTTTTTTCCTTTTAAATGTGTCAATCTGTTAAATAAGTTGAGACTTTCAGAAAGTGATGGTGATAACGAGGGATTTTTTTTAATTTTCTTTAACTTATGAACAAAGTAATAAAATTCGCGAACCCGACACTTGTGTACGTGCGTGGCGTGCTGTTAGCTTAGAGATTGGCCACTTATTGGTTGTCGATAAGCATCTTAATGTTTTTTTCTTAGTTTCTGTTATTTTCATTGAAGAATTTCAACGTCAATCAACGCTGAGCCAATCAGCTTGCTAGATTTCCACCATGAGGAAGACTGTAAGTCAACCAATCACAAGGCACCATTTTGAAGTGGGCGTAAATCCTCGTAGCCGAAGGTAGCTAATGCTAGAGGAAAATCGTTCCATAGAAGCTAAACAGAACGAAACCAACCAATTTAAGGACAGTAAACGAGGACGCCACCAAACTGCAGGAGGTAATTTACAATATTATAATTTTGTGTCCGAGCAATAGTGACTGCAACGTTTTTATTTTTGTCTTTTTACTGCTGCGGCGGTGTTGTATGTGTGTGTGTTATTTAAATGCAAATAAGGCAGCAGTTAGCATAAGGCTAGCAAATAAAATACGGTGAACATATTTTGTTGTTTTTTGCCAGGAATTGACTCGATTGATGTGCAAACGTTGATAACACGTATATTGTTCTGTTTGTGGAAATCATTCGAGCATTTTGTGGCTCTCATACTGCGGTCGTTTCGGTACATTTTATGAGTAAAATGGTAGCAGCTACTGTCAGCTGTGCAAAGCTAATGTCCCCTCTAGCAGCTGAAGGTAGTAATTCACACCGACAATCGTTGGGGGTGTTTTCAGTATACGAAGCCAAAAGTACCAAACGAAGGACTTAAAGTTGTAGTTAACCATATTTATATCGATGTATTACTTTTTTACTGAAATACGTTTTTGTATGACTGAAATGAGTTAAAGGCCCGGAGTTGAGGGTTCACGCGCAGACTCCGTTTTTGTTGTGTTTTTTAGGACAGCTGGAGGGTCATGTGGTCTCCCATCCGATGATAAAACCAGTTCTTACTAAAAATAAATAAATAAAAATGGAAAATAGCTTAAAGTAACTTTTCTCAACATCTGTATTTAGCAGCGAGTATGTATCGTTTTGTTTGTTGTTATTGAGCAAGGCATTCGTCTTCTCATTTGAATACTTTGAATCCTGGCTGTCCATTGAAGCTAAATGGTGATCCCTGCTCTGAAGGTGGATTCTACCGCATGCTTTTAAGTTTTTACGTTGTCATTTTAGTTTTCCTTGCTTTAAATTCATGGGTAAAGACTAGTTTTAATCTTTGGTTTTTGTAGTTGTACAAAGAAAAGTGCATGTTTCAATTGTAAAATGTTTTTGTTTTTGAAAAGAAAATATTACAGCTAATTGTGACAACAATTAGCAACATGTAGAACCTTAGGCTGGGCGAAACTGAAAAAAAAAAAAAAAAAAAAAACAAGAATGGTTTGTATTTTAATTTAATTTGCATTGTTTACAATATTTTTGAGGATAGTCGCCTCATTGTGTGACAGAAAGTGGACCATTTACTTTACCTCTTACTTCACTTAAGCTTGTTATTGTAATGTAAACACATGCAAAACCGAAGGATAGCTTGGAGTCTTGTTGGGTGATAAAATAATCAGCCAAAGTCACCAAGTTTCTGTTGGGAAACTTGGTGAGATTTAAGGATTACATGATAGATTGTTGGTTTATTTACTTTTTTCCCCTGATAATGTATTATTGCTTTCTAGTTGATAATAGGTCAACATTTTATCTGATGCACCTAGGGGAGGGGCATTGTGAATGCATTGCAAGTAGTGAACATATATAAAATAATTATAAGATTGTTAACCCAAACAATTACACAGAAGTCACTGTCTATTTCAGCTGGTCTTTAGAATAGGGGGTTCAAACTAAATACCTCATGTGTTTTTACTTATGTTTTAAGTTTCCTTTTTCCATATGTTACACCGGTTGATCTGACACCCTTTGGAAGTAGCTGAACGCTGGGAGTTCTTGAAAGCAACATGTGTGGAATTGCCCCTTAACCCCTTAAAGTCGGTATTTATTTGCAGCCAAAAAACAAACAAACAAAAAAAAGCGTATGTTTTTGCTTTTAAGTTGATGCTATATACAGGTAATTTTGGAGCCGAAGTGGTTTGTTGCATATTTGTGACAACAGGCATAAAGGGGTTCATCCATTAAATAAAAAAGTAATAATAATCACAGTTGTATTAGTTTTACAGGAGGCGCTATGAGATG
>NC_050515.1:9732063-9754044 GCF_002922805.2 Oryzias melastigma
TCGATTGCAAGACACTGCGTCTCCTTTTGTTACTTTTTCGGACCTCCGTCATTCATTACTCGACGGCGCACGCGACTCTGTCCCGTTGATTGTCACGTGACTTCCAAACAGGAAAAACACACCGGGGAGGAGGAGGAGGAGGGGGAGCAGCAGCAGCAGCAGCAGCTCGGATTTAAAGTCACAGCTGTCAACAATCTTTTGCCTTCTCGCTCTTGCAGCTTTTCGTAGAATATCGCGATATAACGATATCTTAAAAATGACAGATCGTCAGCTTTGGATATCGTACACGGTTTTTTATCGTCATATCGCCCAGCCCTAGTTGGTTTATTTACTTTTTTCCCCTGATAATGTATTATTGCTTTCTAGTTGATAATAGGTCAACATTTTATCTGATGCACCTAGGGGAGGGGCATTGTGAATGTATTGCAAGTAGTGAACATATATAAAATGATTATAAGATTGTTAACCCAAACAATTACACAGAAGTCAGTGGACAGCTCAGAGCATCCAAATCACCAAATTTAAAGGGCATTTCTGGCCATTTAAAGATGAGCTCACTGTCTATTTCAGCTGGTCTTTAGAGTAGGGGGTTCAAACTAAATACCACATGTGTTTTTACTTATGTTTTAGGTTTCCTTTTTCCATATGTTACACCGGTTGATCTGACACCATTTGGAAGTAGCTGTACGCTGGGAGTTCTTGAAAGCAAAATGTGTGGGATTGCCCCTTAACCCCTAATAAGTCGGTATTTATTTGCATCTAAAAAACAAACAAACAAAAAAAGTATGTTTTTGCTTTTAAATTGATGCTATATGCAGGTAATTTTGGAGCCGAAGTGATTTGTTGCATATTTGCGACAACAGGCATAAAGGGGTTCATCCATTAAATAAAAAAGTAATAATAATCACAGTTGTATTAGTTTTACAGGAGGCGCTATGAGATGTTTTGTGTGTTTAGAGAGAATTGGTGTGAAATGAGCAACAGCTACACACACAGACTTATTGCTGGAGATAGTATGTCAGCTTTGTGGTGTGGACAAGAGAGGTGTTCCCCAGAGCAGGAGGGCTGGACACATTCCGGTGGCCATTGTCACAGATGCTGACAAGAACAGCAACAAAGTCTGACTGAAATCAGGAAGGACGCAGCTGGAAGTGTCAGGCCTGTTATCTGGCCGTGTGTGTACAGCAGGACAGAAATTGCTTTTTGGAATTGCACAAATCATTTGTGTGGAATCCTATTGTGAATATAAATAGTTGTTTAAAAAAGCAGAAAATGTAAACTTTCTTGCTGGAAAAAAAAAGTGTTTTTGGGAGGGGCATAAAATGAGTCAAAACTTCATGGGATATTGGCTGCATTTAAATGTGAAATGTATTTGTTGTTTACTTTATTTTTACATAGCTTTCAGAAAGTAACGCATCACAATTTAAGTTAAAAAAAAAGTTATTTAAACAGGATTTTTGGAATAAGCTTACAATTTTTTTTACTCATTTATGTTTTGAAAATAGATAAACCAATCCAAAAAATAAGGTGAAAATTTGAAGACAAACTCCAACTTGAATAAATTCTGACCAATGATACTCTGGACTCCTAAGGGTTAAAAATACATTACAAAGTTTAACTTATATCAACTTGCAGCCTCTGCATGCTGTCCTAGTCAATTCACAAATAAGTCCTTAAAAGGAGTTTAGAAGTTTAAATAATCAGAATTTTGCAGTACTCTTAAAGTTTGAATGTTAATTGATGTAAGAATATCTTTCAAAGGTTAAAATTCAAAAACATAGAAACCAAGAATAATTTTAAATCCAAACTTAATACTAGAAAAAAAAATGAAGCAATTTTTACCGTGGTTAGTAGCATTATTTTTTCTCATAGTACTGATACTACAGAGACTGGTTGTCCTCTGCAAATTATAAATCTGTTACACAGATACTAAGGTTAAGAGTGCATTTAGCCCTTTGGATGTCCTGCAGATGTGTGATCCAAGCAAAAGAACTTTTATAGACATCCTCTACAACACGGGTGTCAAACTCAATCATACAAGGGGCCAAAATCCAAAACACACCTTAGATCGCGGGCCAACCAGGATAAACATTTATGGAACACACTAAAACTATGTTTCTAAAACATAAAAAAACCCCTACTTTTTAACATTACTATGAATAAAAACAGGCAGGAATATTATTCCAGTATAAATCTACCTAAACCTTAAATAACTTTCAATATTTTACTCTCCATAAAAATATAAAATTATGCAAGTTAGAAATAAATGCAAGATAACACCAGGCCATTAATAACAATAAAATGATATGGAGGGCTAGATATTACTACCCGGAGGGCCGGATCTGGATTCCGAATCTGACTGCAAAAACTTAAATAAATGTAAATCCTAATGACATGCAGCCAGAAAAAAATACTGTTAGATTGCAGGGTAGTAGAAGGTCATAGCATCGTCCCTATGGGCCTTTCATCTTCACCTGAAGATTTAGCTTTTTATTATTGCTCTTTACTTTCACAAAAACACAGTTCTATTACACATAAGCTTCACTGACAAGTTTGGTAAGACAGTAGCTTTGGTATCTACATCCCTGGTTTTTCTGATACACCAAGATGTGCTGGAAGAACACGTTACTGGGACATTTGCTACAAGTATTCTAGGAAACAGAATGCATGCAGCTTTTCAAACCTACTTCAATCTTTGATTGTAAGTAGATGTTTGGTTTTATTCTATTGCATTGAACTTACTTGAAAGGTTTGAACTTTACACAAGAGAGAATATTGTAAATAGGTTTGTGTCTCGCTGAGAAAAGAGTATAAAACGTGTAGCGAGGGGTTTTACTGCCTTAAAACATTGGGTTATTTATGGATAAATGAGGGAACACGTATGTGAAAAAGCTTCATGACAATCACAATTATTCAGAGTAATAATTGTTAGCATTAGAACAGGATGAAAGAAAGTCAATATGATAAATGTGCTGCTGGTGCTCTGGCTGCTGAGATGGTTTCAGTTTGCTGCTTCAATAGTGGAATTTGTTGAACGAGTTGTTGGGAAAGAGCATGAATTACCCAAACTGTTTCATAGGGTTTGCCCAATTTCTTAATGACACTACAGCTTCTAAGGGTTCTCAAGAACTCACGAACAAGAAAGCAATTTATCCTTGCTAAATGCTGTGGTGTTTGTGTCGACTCCTTGCTCCAGTTATGGTATTTTTTGGTTTTGTAAGCCTATTTCTTGAGCTAATTTACTGCAGAACCCGATAAGTTAGCTGTGTTCCGGGTAGTTCTAACAAAAGTATATTTGATTATTGGCATTATATTTTTCTGCATCTTTCTCTTGGATTCGGCAATAAGGATGCATGACACATGCACATAACCTAAATAGCAATATTCATGGATTTTGATGCTCCAAACAAGCACCCAAGATAATTCAAAGATATTTGACTTTTGGGATATATTTTATCCACAGTAACAGATGATGCTGGTACAACAGATCTGGTTTAAAAATGATCAGTTGGGGTTTGAACACGTTCTTTTGCACTTTTCCATGATGAACCTGAATTCCTGTAATTCTATCCAAACCATTGACTGTATAAACAGGAACTGGACATAACAAGTGTTGAAGTCCCCCATAGGAAATGCCTCACCTTTAGCCCTTGGAAAATCAGACTAGAGCTTTCACCTTCACTCCCTGATGCGTCTACCGCCATATTGAAACGACTGCAACCCTTCAACAGCGATTAGTCTGAGTCGGTCTGAGTCACGTTTTAAGAGAAACTATTATCGCCAATCATGAGTGAGGTTGTTCCGGCTTGTTAAAGTCCACACCCCCCCACTAGAAGCTAGCATACACATGCTTTTATTGAGGCATCTTATTGGTCAGTTTATAACTTGATTTACTTGCAATAAAGAAAAAAATAGGACTAGAAAGAAGATGTTAAGAAGAATGCATCGGAGCAAGAATGCTTATTCTGACAAATAAAATGACTGAGAAATACGTAACAACTGTCTATTTGGCCTTCTTGCAACCCATGGGTACTTCCTATGTGGAATATGAGAAGGGAGGGGTTGCTCAGTCCAGTTCTTACGTATACAGTCAATGGTCCAAACTGAGACAAGAGAATGTTTGATAGAAAGTAAACACCGATCAAAAGAGTTGTTCCGTCCCTGTCTGAACCTTATTGTTCTTCATCTCTGTGTAGGAAAATATGGGCAAAAATGGCAAAAAAAAAATATTGGCTTGAGTTTTTACCTAGATAAACATGAATCCAGAAATTAATCGGTTTGTGTTTTCAAGGATCTTCTCTCCAATAATCCCATTATCTTGTGCTGCTAAAAAAAAAGTTTCAACTTATTAGTTTGGACAGGAACTACAATTGAATAACTTAGTGGATTTAAACATTATAGACTATGACAATACATGTTGATATTTAGAACTTGTTAAGTGAACTTTAATTATGAGACATGACTGTTCTCGTCTCTCCAAGACTTGGTACTTGGCTTTTGCTCAGTACTTGGTTTTGATTTGCAAGTTTATCTGGTTCCCATTGAGGGAATTTCTTAATAAATGTATGTAACTCTCAATCTTAATTTTAATGCTGGGATTGAGGGCCAGCCCCTACAGCTAGCATGCCTGTGCCCATTTATTGCTTTGTTTGATGAGTGTCAGAATTATTTTCTCATCCAGACAAAAGTCTTGCTCAGCCTTTATTACGAACATTGTCAATATTACTTTTCTTAGTACTCTACATTTTATGTCTAAATCTATCACCTTGATAGATTTGCAGCAAATGCATACCTGTATCTTGCTTATGGGCAAGAGATTAATTGACTGTGTATCTTGTCTGCTGTAGGCTCACCTGCAATCCGCTCAATGGCGACTGATATGCCTATGGATATGATGTCGCCCCCTGACCCTGTCCCAGCCCAACCCCCTCCTCCTGCATTTGGCGCAGGTTTAGCTCAAGACCATGTTCCTGTTCCTGTTCCGCAACCAGCAGGTGTTCAAACCCCAGATACCACGAAGACCTCACAAGAGAATGCTGGTTTAGAGCTTCCCCCTGCTCTAACTGCAGACCCAGAGATACCTCCAGAACATGCTTCTGTTTCTGAACCCTCCATAGCCCCTTTGTTGGCACCCCCACAGCCTCCCCAGCCAGCATTTACTGCCAAGAACCCCAGCTGTAAAATCATGACTTTCCGGCCCACGATGGAGGAGTTTAAAGACTTTGCCAAATATATCGTCTACATGGAGAGTCAAGGAGCTCACCGTGCTGGCCTGGCAAAGGTGAGAAGCAAACCACAGCACATAATGATGTGCATGTACTGTAAAGCTTATTTTGTCAATCACAATCATATGCACTAAAAAGACTTCCAGACATTTTTATTACATCTTCTTTTGGGTGTCTCCAGGTGATTCCTCCAGAAGGCTGGAAGCCAAGGAAGTGCTATGACACCATTGAAGACATGGTGATACCAGCCCCCATCATGCAGGTTGTGACTGGTCAGTCAGGCCTGTTCACTCAGTACAACATTCAGAAGAAATCCATGACAGTTGGAGAATTTCGCAAGCTGGCCAACAGCAAGAAGTAAGATAGATACTCTCAACTCCATGGCTCCCTTCATAAAGGATTACTTTGGTGTTTTGTTAATATATTCATTACACACTCAAAGGCGACATAAGCTGTGTGTACATGTGCAAAATGTATTTAATCAGATCAAATTTTGGATTAGAATTCAACTGTGCACATGGGCCTTGAAAAACTTTATCTGATAGGAACAAACGTTTACATATGCCACACTTTGACTGAATAAATCGTTTTGACCTGTGCAGAACTATCTAAAATACAGAAAACAGCCATAGAAGAAGTTCCTAAGATCTTAAGTGACTATTCGGATATAACGGAAGGAAATTTTGATCTGAACGAGTCTGATCAGGTCAGAGGATTCCGATTGTCGTGTTTACATGACACATTTTTATTCTGATCAGGTATTTATTCCAATTAGTTTTGTCCCTGTAAACGCAGCTGGAGATCACTAAAGCCCATACAAGTTATCTAATAATTTTATATCTTTACATTACCTGCACGAGTAAACCAAGTAACCTTTTGTTTTGTTTTCTTTTGGCGCTTTGCATATTCCACACATGAAGTTATAAAGTTATCAAAACAGGAACCAAAAAATGAAAGAGAAGTAAAAACAATAAAGCTTTATTAGTAATGAGAGAACTCTAGGGATGTGTAAATTGAAACATCCCATTTAATAATAATAATACAAATTAATACAAAAAATAATTGTTATTAGAAGGATAGATCTATTTAATTTTTTTGTTTAATTGCAAAGCAGTAAAGCAATGTCAGTTTTAGTTTAACTTGTAGGTCTTTTTTGAAAATGTGTTTCTGCCATCTAGTGGCTACATAGATTTTCAATGAAAGTCAAATAAAAAGGGGAGTTACTGAACGTTTACCTTAATTTTTTCTTTATTACAATCAGAATTATTTTGAGATAAAATAACCTAAATTGCCTTTATGAAGTTTCAATGTAAATGAAAAAAAAAACTGTTGTGAATATACCTTTTGAGTTTCATTTTGTACCAAAAATATTACATTAAAAACTATTAAATTTCTGCTTGAAGTGCTGGTTTCTGGCTAGCTGTCTCAACATTTGGTCTCGTTTGTTTAGGTATTGCACGCCACGTCACAAAGACTTTGATGACCTGGAGAGGAAGTACTGGAAGAACCTGACGTTTGTGTCGCCCATCTATGGTGCTGATGTTGGTGGATCCATATATGATGAGGTGAGAATGGTTTTTACTCCTTCTAGTTCTTCAGCAGTAGTAAACATGAATCAATCTACATTTTATCCATGCAAAGTCAAAGATTACCTTCGTTTTTTTTAAGGATTTAATTTAATATGTTGTTTTAAACTAAGTTAAAAGTAAAATAAAGTTGTTTACTGTTTAAATTATCATTGAAACTTCAGGTTCTATGCTTTCCAACATGAATATATTTATTGTATTTAGTTTTGTTTGACTCTGAATTGATAGTAATTATATTATACAGCATATCAAAGTCTCAAAACCTTATTTTATTATTATTGGACTTTCAAGCTTGCATGAAGAATATTTAATCTTTCTACTAATGTGATCCAAAAAAGGAGTAATGCTCAGAAGGTGAATGGATCTTCTGCACCATCTTGTGGTGCAATGTTGAGTGGATTTTTATGCTTGTTCAAAACATTTCTTTAAGGACATCCAAGAGTGGAACATCGGCCACCTCAACACTCTGCTGGACATGGTAGAGCAGGAGTGTGGCATTGTCATTGAAGGGGTCAATACTCCGTATTTGTACTTTGGCATGTGGAAAACCACCTTTGCATGGCACACTGAGGACATGGACCTCTACAGTATCAACTATCTGCACTTTGGACAACCAAAGTCCTGGTGAGTGTGTTGTTTTCACACAATAGTGATTCTCCTGCTCCTTTCCTTACATTTTTTGGTATGTAAAAACTCAATCACACTTTCATTGATTTCTACAATCTTAGTATCAAAACGTTCAGCTCGTTCAGCACATTAATGCTTTGAGTTTTGGTATTTATAAGCTTTAAAGTTATTAAAATATTGAACAAAATATACCTAATTGGAAATGAAAGAGAAATTGCTCAAATCCTTTAAAAACTTTGCACTTTGAAACTAGTGAACTACCGCATATTTTCAGCTATAGACATCATTCAAACTTTAAAATATTCAGCAACTATTACGTTTTTTTAAAGGTTTGAGTTTTTTAATTTGGAGTTTGGCAACATGCTAGCTGTTTTTGGCTAATTTAGACAAAATGCTAAAATTTTGTCAAAATTAGACATTTTTCCAGTTTTTCTAGACTAATTAAGAGTTTTGTTAAAATGTTTAGCTTTATGCTAGCTGATTTGGCTAACTTAGACTTTTTTCCAGTCTTTTTTTGCTAATTTGAAGTTTAGCTATTATTAGCTCAACTATTATGTTAGCTGTTTTGGCAAAATTAGACATTTTTCCAGTTTTTTAAGGCTAATTTGGAGTTTAGCTATTATTTTAACAATATGCTTGCTGTTTTTGTTAACTTGGACATTATTCCAGTTTTTTGGCTTATTTGACATTTTGCTAATATTTTAGCAAACTTTCAGCTTCAGCATTTTTAGCTATCAGCTTCAAAATTTTCAACTAGCTATAGGTTTCAGCATTTTCAGCTGTCAGCTTCAGCATTTTTTGCTAGTTATCAGTGTCAGCAGCCATATTCAGCTTACAGCATTCACACTTGCATGATTGCAGGTAATGCCATATATCTAGTTATTAATTTGATTTTTTTAATATGCAGAGAGATGAGATACATCCGGTATTTTTCTTAAATCAAGATAAAGACCATCGCGATAGCTGCACTGATGAGGCAGCATGGTAATCTGAGCTGCTCTTTAAAGAGCATTTTTAGAGCCAAGCTACATACAGTCGAGATAAAAACACATTTTTGGTTTTTAAATTACATTTTGTAACACTTTGCCTAACTTAAGTAGGAAAACAAAAATGGAGTAGTTTTCTGTTGATTGCAGTCTGATCCACACTAGGACTGTGGATACTGTGGTGAAAAAAAAAAAGTCTGAAAAGGAAAAAAAAGCACAGAAGAGAAGCTTCAAAACACCCAAACACGCACACCTGGAATTAAAGGTGGAAATCGTAAAACTGGCTCAGCTCTACTGGCCTCCTGCAGTGCAAAGGATTGGAAACAGCATGGAAAAAGAAAAGGAGAGGGAAGATTGCAGGGAGCACACACAAATATAAAAATAAATCTGCAGATTGTTGCATTTAAAATTTTCCTTTCATATTTCTCCAGAATTGTTGTAAAAACTGATGCTTTTACAGAAAAATGCATACAAACATGTCAGAAGTAACAATAATTTTGTTGTTTTTTTAAGTAGAAGTGTCCCTTTTTATAGGCTCACTTACTACAAGCACTTTAATAATAGATTAAGATGGAATTTTTTTTGGTACTTCTGTCTTAAAAAAAAAAAAAACTGCAAATAATCTTGTTTTATTCTCTCCCCTTTTGGGAGCTTTCACCTCCTCCGATGTATTTTTTTTCTACTTTACGGGCTGTTTTTTTATTCCTCCATTTCTGTGGGATGAGGTAATTACAGGCTCTTAAACGGGCCATGCTCCTTTAAAACACACACTCTCTTGTTTCACTCGTAGTGCAACGGTTTGTGAAATTAGGTCTATTCCCAAAGCAACTCTGCCTCCATCAAAGTCAGTTCCCATCATAGCCGGTTGTCCCCCCCCAGACACGCACACACTCACTTTGGTGGATGTGCAGAGAATTGCAGCTTTGGTTGCCAGTCTTTCCCCTTCTTTACCCCTCTGTCGGTCTTTTTTTTTTTTTTTTCTCCCCCAACTCTGAAAGCCTCTCAATCAACGCTTTTCCCCCAACACACAACAGTAGATCTGCTGTCACATAAAGGATGAACTCTGAGCGTGTGAGTGCATGGTAGGGATAAGGGGGTGTAAGAGAATTGAAAAGGATGTTTTGAACAGTCGCCCAGCTGTGCTTTCCTGGCAGAGGAGGGTATTATAGATCCATCAGTTCACAACAGGCTTTGTAGTCCAGCGGTTTTGAACTGTTCTCCTTTGACAGTTCCCAGAGGGTGGGAAGGACAGCAGAAGATCTGCATATTAATTGTATTTTTGTACTACAGATTGGTTACCGTGTGGGGTGTTGTGGGTTTTGACAAAATATTGGTAATAAGTGAAAGCGCCTTCAGAGCTCACATAGATGTTTGATTGGATATTCACACCTCAAATGTTTGTAGAAGTTTGATGGAAATGTTTTTTAATGTCGTCGCTCTTTTTTTAAGATGATGTTTGAGCTTTGTTGGGGTTGAGTCTTAATTGGACCTTTTAGTACCACCTCGACTAAATCCCCAGAGAGGAGTAAAAGTTGAAGTCGTCGGCGTGTTTTGTTTGTGTGGCGCTCAGTATGCTGCTGGAGCGACTTGCGTGTGGCTGCCATGGTAACAGTGGTTTTAGGAAGACAAAAACAGGAGTGCTCATGCTGAATGGCAGATTTTGTTTAGTTTGTTGCTTCGATGGAAGAGAGCACCTAATAGACGCTCCCTGAAGTGTGGTTCTCTGAAATTTGTGCGCCTTTAGTCCTTCCACAATGGTTAGGACACTTGTTACACATTTATTTTCTGCTAAATAAATCAAAGCTGGTAAAGAAAGTACAAGTTTGGTGTTTTGAGTGTAGCTTAAGATGAACACGGAGACTTTACAAAACACTGGTTTATCTGATGTGTCTGCTACAGGTATCAGCTTTATGTTTCATATGCGCCACATTGACTTTAAAGTAAACCTAACATTAAATCAACTTTTTGAGGTGTTGACTTCTATAAACGGGGCTTTAAAGTGCTGTCTGTTGGTTCTTGCCACATTTTTAACAATTTAAAATAAACAAATTTGATTCCTGAAATTATAGTCTAACCCAGGGGTGTCAAACGTAATCGCACAGGGGTCCAAAATCCAAAGTACACCTGAGCTAAAAGCTAAAATAAAAAAATAAAAAAACTAAATTTTTAAAGCTTTAAAAACTTAACTTTTAAAAATTAATATTAATAAAAACAGACAGGAATATTATTCCAGAATAAATCAACTTAAACCTTAAATACATTTTTTTATATTTTACTTTAAAAATATATATTTTTTGTCAAAAATTATACAACGTAGAAAAAAGCGCAGGATAACATCGGGCCATTAATAACAATACATTAAAATGATCTGGAGGGCCGGATATAATTAGCCGGAGGGCCGGACCCAGCCTCTGGGCCTTGACTTTGACACTGTTTTTGTGCTGCCCCCTACTGGTTGAAATGTGGTATTACAGTGGAATTTTGTGATTGTTCAACTGGTGTTGAGTCCCACGTCATTTCAGAAATTTTACATCATTATGCTCTGCAGCTTCAGTATAAAGTCCCGCTCATCTTTGATTCTATAACAGTCGGTCATTATCGCTTTAGCTTTAGCATGGCTAGTTGATGTATAGTCAACTTTCCAGTTGAGTTGGAAGTTGGGCAATAGTGGTTTAGCGCAATTGGCATTGAATCCAGTGAACCCTGTTCTGGTGATGGATTTGCAATGAACGTTTCACTCGGGATAAGTTAGCATTTATTAGCTTATGATGCTAGCATCACTTTACCACTCAGGCGCTTCGGTCTGGACCATGAGCGCCTTCCTCGAGAAAAGGTGGAGGAGAAAAATCCTCAGTCTCCACGGACAGTTCACTAGCATCACTTTGCTCAGCACCACTCTCCATATTGAAGATGTTATGTTACCACAAGCTAACCTCACTGTGACTGTCTATCACAGACCCAAACCACACCTCTCCCGCTCATCCCACCCTTTTTTTTCATTGTTGTTGCATTTCTCAAATCTGAGCTGAGAGTGGAGCCGCCCTCCAACTGTCCCGTTGTGTTACTCTTTAAACTAAAACAAGCTTCTCCGCAGAATGGTGCGCTGTTAAGTGTCCGCAACACATAAGGGAGACATTTTTGCTCCGTCATCGATATCAGCCTGACGCTAAATCTGAGCTTGCAAGCAAAATGGGCTGCTTTATATGCTTTGATGGATTAAAAAAAAAGAGGAAATTAGGCAGAGCTTAGGTCTAAGTGTTTTATGCAGGCATATTGGCGCTACTCGAGAATGCCTGTTGGGTAAATGCAATGAGTGGCTGATAATGAAAAACCATCGCCCGAGGCAGAGTTATATTTGAAATAAATGCAAAGTTTCCAGTTATGTCTGAAGGATAATGGGATCTGCCGGCAGTCGCAAGTTATTACTTTTCATAGCCTTTTGTCCTGCAGCCACAGAGCAAGTGATTATTCTGATCCTATAGTTTTGTCTGATTTCTGTGGTGCTCATTACCTGGTGGACGGAAAACAAATGGAGGGTAAAATGCAACTGCTTTCTTCAGGTTAGTTCATCCCAAATAATTCTGTCAAATCCAGTTTTCCCCATGAAGTTGTGGAGACGTTTAGCTGATGGCTGGAAAGTCTGTAAATGTAATTAAACCTGTGAGCAGAGTGTTACTCTGAAGGTCTAAGGTTTAGCCTACAGGAGGCAGTGTGGCTCCATGGATTCTTTTCCCAAGTTTTATCAAAACGGACCTCTACTTTAATTTTTTTTCCCCTCCGTTCCCTGTCATATCTCATTCCCTCATTTTCTCCTCAGTTTGTTTCACGAGCTCATGTGGATCAGCAGGAAGTGAGAGATGCAGGGTTTGTTCTGACCATAGATCATTGCCTAAAGTCTCTGGTGGGCTACACAACCCAGAAGAAATCATTTCTGTAATAAGAAATATGTTAATATCTTCACATTTGAAACGATTTGAGTGTAGCTTGCTGACACCCTGCTACTTGGTTTTATAAATTAAATGCCCTGCAAGCGTAGTATCTTACATTTTGAAAAATGCTTTGCGCTTTACTCTATCTACCTTCTTTAAACCAGTGGAACAAGATCGTCATAGAAGACAGGGCAACTTCTGCACAAGAAGAAGGATAAATAAATAATACATATTGACCTTTTACAAAAAAAAACAATTGTTTTCATGAGAATAGGGATACCACTCCTCATTTATTGACAAGAATATTTGCTTTCAGACAGCAAACATGAATGAAAGCATTTATTTTTTTCAAGTGTGGGAGTTTGATGGCTACATCACTGATAATTTCCTTTTCTAAACCAGTAAGTGCTGAGGGCTGAGAAACGGCCCAGCACTCCCAAAAGAGTCATTTCTCCTGCTCCTGCCCTTCATTCTTCTTGTCTGGTGCATCGCTCTCTTCCTCTCCTTTCCCTTCTCCTCGCAAACAAATCGTTACTTGAAGTGTTTTACTAATAGACTCATTAAGGACACCTCCCAGAGATGGATGAAGTCATGTTCTCATGACAATATTTTCTTCCTTTTTTCTTTGAATTTTCTTTTTTGCAACCGCTGTTAGTGTTAAAGTCCCACTCTGATCATCTTTTGATCTGTTTTCAATTTCATCGCTATGAACACGCAGTTTTTAGCCAAAAAACCTATGTCGTTTTCTAGGACATAGTTTCTGCAGAGCGGCATCATTAGAAATTCACCTCTGAGTTGTGGGCAGGACCAAGCAACCCCCCCGTTACTGGGAGCTCTCTGTTTACATTATCTCCTGCTAGCTTACAGCTGCTAGCACCACCAAACGAATTTTGAAGATTCATCAAAAATGCATCGTCTAGTCTATAAGTGGATGCATCAAAATGGAGCGGAGCTGGGAACTTCTGGCCCAACCATTGGTTTTTCTACGTCATAAATATGCTCCTTTTCAAATGACATTTATTAAACTGCTTCTGATTCACATCAATTCAAATAAATACTCAGAAATTTGAGCTTTATTTTTTTTTTAAACATGCACTCCATCATGAGATTCTCCTGCTCCTTTTCACCACATAAAAGCTCAATCAAACTTTCAGCAATTTCAGCAATCGTGGTATCAAAATATTCATCTAGTTCAGGACTTTACTGCTTGTCATTTTTTGGTATTCATATATTCCACTTTTTTAAAGATTTTACGCAATTTTGCAATTTTTCGGTCCGATTGAAAATCAATGGGGAATTCTTCAAATCCTTCAAAAACTTTGTGCACTAATGAAACATAGACAATCTTGTTTTCAAAATGTTCAGCAAGTTCAGGACATTTTTGCTTGTACTTATGGTATTCACAATTTTTTTGTAATTTTACGCAATTTTTTTCAAAAAATTCTTCCAATTCTTTGTGCAGTTTTGAAACCTATGCAATATTGGTATAAAAAATGTGAAAACGTTCAGGATATTCATGATTTTACTTTTGATATTTATAAGTTGTACAGTTATTTAAATTTTACACCATTTTTGAGACCCCCACTCCACCAGAAATCTTTTAAATTTGTTGTGTACTTTAAAATCTATGCAACATTGGTCTCAAAATGTTCATCACATTCAGGACATTCATGATTGTTCTTATGGTATTCACAAACTTTTTTTTTTTTTTTTACATTTTACACCATTTATGCATTTCTTTTTTGTCTCAAGGAAAACATGGACAATAAAACGTTCAGGACAATATTCAGCAATTAAACTAAATCTTCAGTATCTTCAGTGACCACATTCAGTAAAAAGCATTCACACCAGTATTATTGCAGTTAATGCAACTTTCCTAGTTTTAATTGTGGTCATCTGAGGATTACCAGATCTTGTTTTCTACAGACAGTAACTGAATGTAAGTTATTTGAGTTAGCTTGAAAAAAGTTGTTGAGCAAAAAAAAGAAATTAACATCAATTAAATTGAAATGGACACCTTTTGAAATCCAGTCTTTTAACCAATGGATGATCTTTTTCCTCAGGTACACCATCCCACCAGAGCACGGCAAAAGGCTGGAGAGGTTGGCACAAGGTCAGTTTTGAGAAAATGTGTTCTTGCAGCTCATTTTCAGTATAAAGTTGAACTTTTTAGTGAAGCAAACACTTTCTTGTGATTTCATAGTAGATTAGTAACATCGTACAACCTGCTCCACCATTAAATAGAACGAGAATAAATGAGGCAGCCTCTCATAACTCTGGTGAAGTGTCGTGGTGTCCCACATTCTACAAACGTTTTCCAGCCGCAGACACGCTGGCGACGAGTTTGTGTAGGCGGGGTAGCTTAAAGAAGTCCATGTGTGCAGTCGTGTGTGCTGAGCAGATCAGGAAGGGTGAGGATGATGAATTTGAAGGACAGGCAGATTGAAGTGGGGCCAGCAGCATCAACAGTCTGTTCTGCAGAAGGCGGAGGGGAGGGAGGGAAGAGCCAGCATGGTGAAGCTCAGTGCAGCTAGACTCCGCAATGATGAATGCCCGTGCTGAATGCTCTGCACTGCCTATAGGTGCTGAATTAATGCGCGCTAGCTTGAATATTTCAGGATAGATGGATGACGACGCTCGATGCATATGAGCTGGCGCCTTCTTTCATTTGCTGGCCCGGTTCTGTGAGGGCTGTTTTCATTGTCTGAGGCTGAAAAATAAGATGTAAAGAAGTGAAGCCTATCCATCATGTGTCTCCTTTCATCCCCCACCTCTTTGATGCACTCCTGCTCTCCTCCCCTCCGCTGTGTTGATCGATGGGGAATTAACTTTAGTGATATGTTGCTCCGAGTGTGGTAGAAGATGAGGGCAATGCTGGAGAGCTGTCTAATTCAAAGAACAAATTCAATGTGGAGCTTGGAAATAAGTAAAAAGTGAACTAGGAACTAGCAGTTCCTCTGTTAGGTACCGCTTTTTTATAAGCTGGCAAATAGGGAGAGAAAATAGTTCCATCCGATTTGTAGTTGTGCGTAATACTTGATTTGTGTCTGCAGAGACTTATTATGTAACCAGGAAGTTTCTATATAATGAAAGATATAAACAGGTGTTTTGTTTAAAGCCCAATATTATTTTTTTTAATTATTGCAGTTATCTTTACCTACCTGGATGTATTAATCTGAACCAAATAAACTAAAACAATCTGTAGTTATGTGTAGTTTGCAGGATTTAAATACTCTTTAAATAAGATTGTGAGCTTTATGTCTTCTTTTAGTTGCAGCTGGCAGTTGAAGCAGAAAAGTTCCAGCATAGTTTAACAGTCGCCCACTGACCCATCAAAGGCAGCGCCTGCACCCTCTGCCAACTGTTTATGACCTCCTAAAGTAACCGTTATGTGTGTAGCAGGAGTAACAAATTGGACTGAAACAACGACAATCCTCCAGTTTAACACAGCAGTCGCGTCATTTGTCATCAGTGCATTATTTCAGCTGCAGCATCGGAGGCAGCAACCTAATTCTCCACCCTTAAAAAGACAGAATGAAGCCTTTAAGTTAATATTACCCCACGGAGAGCTGGGAGAGCCAGCTGCATTTTAATGGGGATTAATACCCAGACTCCGTCGGCACATTATTCGCCTTTATCAGCTCCAACAAGCAGGCAGACAATGAGAGTGTACGGGTCGCTCTGTCTCCTCCTTTGCTTTGTAGGGTGGAACAGAGGCTGAAACAATGTCGTGAAAATGAAGGATGAAATTGGTGCCGATTATACTGTCAGTCACATTAAAGTTTAACTGGGAAGAGGCTCAGATGAACTTTGTAGCTCTGCCGGGTACAGTCAGCGAAGAGTGGGAGAAATACTTATGCAGTGGCCATCTGATGCTCTCCAATAGCACAAGTGAGCTTTTGTTTAAGAAGTCCTCAAAGATCCAAAACGCCATTTACATTATAATTCAATCATTCTTTTCTTAGAAAACTAGTTTCTCATGTTTTCTTCTGCCCCCCACAAATATGTGTAAAAGTTACTTAAATGGAGGTTTTGATCCATTAAAGACCGACGATCTTTTGATCTATTTTAAAAGTGGTTTTTAATCAAGATTTTGCCGTTTTTAGCCAAAATCAAAAAACTTGTCGTTTTCTAGGATATAGTTTCTGCAGAGCGGCAGCAGTTCATTAGAAATTTACCTCTCTGTATTATGAGTGGGTCTCCTCTCCGTTAGTGAGAGCTCTCTGTTTACACACTCTCCCACTAGCTTACAGTCCTCCATACCTCAATTATTTGAGATAAATGTCAGCTCAGACGAGGAAAACAAAGATGTATCAGAATGGAGTGAAGCAGGGAGCTTTTTGTCTACTTAACAAATACGCTCTTTTTAAAACAGATTTTTTTGTCATTCCTTGACAAGTCTGAATAAGGAAATACTTAGAAATTCAAGTTTAGACTTAATTTTGTTCATATTATTTTGCCATATTTGCAAAAACAGACAGGAATTCTAAAAAAAAAATCTGAAACCAAATGAATAAACTACACTATAAAAACTGAAACATTGGATCAAATAACACATTTTTTTTAAATATTATAATTTTTAAGTTGAGTAAACCATCAACTCAAAATTTTAATTTGATGAAAATGTTGTTAACTAATTTAATGTTTCACTTTTTACAGTATAGTAGAACAGGACACCAAAAGCAAAACGTGTATGGAAATAAAGATAGATGGGCAAATTGTAAATGAAGGACATATTATTGCAGATGCGTTCAATATGTTTTCAGTGAGTCTTTTTCCACTATTGCTCCGTGTTTTACATCTACTAATCTTATTACATGGCCAATAGATGATTCAGAACCCATTTTCAGCATAAGCAAGTTACAGAATCAGAGGTCTTCCAAACAATAAGATAGATCTCTTGAAGCTGCAAAAAGCGACATGCATAGTCAAATAAATGAACAAAATAAAAAAGAAATGTCCAACATCATGAGAGAAATGTCACAAGAACACTTTGGTCATATGTGAATATATTTGAGAAAAGTTGTGGTCTTTAATTCTCAAAATTATAGACTTAATTTTTAATCAAAATTAACAGCTCGAATCAGAGTTTGCAAAAAGACCTGTCTGCCGAAACCCTCGATGGACTCCTGCGCACGCAGACACTTATGAATTATGTATAACCTGCATGTATCACGAAAGACTGGAATGTCATCAGTGTACCTTAAGATTTGTTCAGAATTTTTTGCGATCTTCTGTGTTTTTGGTGTCGCTTTTTCCTCCTGCTGATCCATTTAAAAGCTTGTTTTTAAACAAATAAAGTTGATCTTCAGGCACAGATTTTCTCTCTGTTTTCGAATTGAATGTTTTTTGTTTTTTTTGTGTGACAGCACACAGTTTCAAGTCTTTGCAGTGTTGCGGTCCATCAGAATTACTCTGAAATCCAACCTGCAGGCGCACTATCAATGCATATACATGCACGGCAGTAATGCGATTATGCCACACTTAAGGCTCTAAATGAATCTATTTCTGTGTCAAGGGGGAAGCTGGGTTTCTTTTTCCAGGTTATGGAATTAACAGTAATCTGATAAACGTATGTATTTCAGATGGAAAAAGCAGCTTAATTGACGGTGTCGAAATGCATATGTAGCATACGAAAGCGGTTAACAAAATCCCATCCAATTTAAGCAACATGTAAAAAGTGTTTCCTCCAATGATTTATTTGTGTTTTTTTCCACTTTTTGTTCAAGAGAATCTGGCCACAGAGAAAAAATATGGCGCTTGAAAATTAATAGCCGGAAGTCCTCGACCCGTTTTAAGCTTTTCACCTTTTTTCCCTTTGACAAATCACAACTGTCATGGCATTTTGTCGGCAATCAGTTGATTTACTGAGAAAAAACGGTATTTTGCCAGCTGTGATCAGCTAATTCACAGAGCAAAAGCTGCATTTTGTCGGCCTTTTCTCCAGAAGTTAAACGGATATTGGTATACAAATTTGAACACTTGTTAATATTGGCGAAATAAACAAAACGATTAATGTTCTCTGTCCCATTTGAAGCTAATCTTGAACACTACACTGCTTAGAGAGTTACACAACTGGCTAAAGTTGATAACTTTCATCTTCTGTCTAGAGTTTGGGTCTGCAACCTCTGGCTCCAGAGCCACATGTGGCTCTTTTACACCTCCATTGTAGCTCTCTGGTTTAAGGAAAAAAAAGATTTTATTTTTTAAAAACTAACTGTAAGGTGTAAAGTAAACATTTTAGTCAAGTAAACCAGCTTAAACCTTAATTAACAAGTTAACAGGCAGTTGAAGGAGAGCGCATAACACAAGCCGAACAAAAATATTGGATCAGATTTTTGTGCGCTGTGTACCACGGAAAATTAATTGGAAGTCAGAAAACACAACCAACATGACAGATTTCTTATACTTTTTCAACAAAAACAAATATTTAAGTGTGCCTTATTGTTCAAGAAAGACAGTGAGAGTCACTTAACTAGCTCTCTCTTTTTCTTTTGTTTGATTTTTTTTTTTGGCAGGTATCTACCACATACAATAAAATATATATTTTTGTATTCTCTGTCGACATTACACTACCTACTACTATATTGGCACAAGGTCTTTTATTTTGAAAGGAAATTATGTGAACCTCTGTCAAAAGTTTTGTATAAAATGTATTTTCTCCTTTTATATTTTTGTTTTGTTCATTCAAAAAAAGTTACTTTTTATGTATTGTAATGTAACACTGACATAAATACAAATCAGTGTATTTTTCTGAAGTATGAAGTGAGCCTTTGTGGCTCCTACTGGGTTTTGGTCTGTGGAAAATGGACCCAAATGGCTCTGTAAGATTGTTTGGAGCTGCTCCTTTGGACCAGAATTTTACGTAAAATTTCTAAGCTATTTCTATAAACATGTTCTCTGATAAATGCTAGTGGGTTCAATTATATTTTACTGAAACGTTTACAATACTGTGTCTGTCTCATTCCACGCAGGCTTTTTCCCCGGAAGTTCACAAGGCTGCGACGCCTTCCTGCGCCACAAGATGACACTGATCTCTCCATCTATCCTGAAGAAGTACAGCATTCCTTTTGACCGGGTGAGTGACTTAAAATGAAAACAGCATTTCTTAACTCCTAAATTTAAGGAATTATAAAAACAATAATTACAATGTTCTTGGTTAAACTAAAATTTGTAGTTTTTTTTTTTTTGTTAGATCCTTGATTTTTAAGGGGGAGTGTCCGATTTAACCCTTTAAGACCTGAGGCAACGTCGTTGACGCTTAAACACAAAATCTTTTCGCTTTTCTCCTTCACAATCTACTGGAGTGACGTTGATCGTGTTAACAGTTGAAAAGTTACAATAAATCAAAGAAGATAAACACTGGAGCTCTAGTGTTAAAGGGTTAATGTCTTTAAAAAAATCACTTGTATCTGTTCCTCAAAGCTAATTGGCATCGCCTCACATTTTTTGTGCCGCGAAAAAATGTACTGAAAAGTAGTAGGAGAGGGGTAGAAATCTAAAGTTCCCCACAGCTAGGCTCTCCACCCAACTCGGCACCCGCCTCCCCCTTCAGGACATCATTAAAATAGCGACATGTTACGTGTAACACACCCACAGTTCTTCCTGACTCATGTGTAAAAATATATCTGTCTTCTGTTTTTGAGCACGGCTAAGAGGGATGTTTGATATCTGACTCATTGTTCTTAGAAGAAGCTGATCTGCCCCCCCGTCCTCCTGTCTCCATTTGGCTTGATTAAAGGAATCCTGGCGTCACATAGAAGTTGAAAATCACTTATATTTATTGCTTAGGTTTTAAAGGAGACTCGTGTTAAGATGCTGGGAGCTGCTGTAGTTATGAAGAAAATTCTCACCGAAGCTTTAATGGCAACACGATAAAAGTATGTTGAGACTTCATATTATTTCTCTTTTTCTGTTTTTTAAACAGATAACCCAGAATGAAGGAGAGTTTATGATCACTTTTCCTTATGGCTACCATGCTGGCTTCAACCATGGCTTCAACTGTGCAGAATCCACCAACTTTGCCACTCTGCGCTGGGTGGACTACGGCAAAAACGCTACTCTGGTAAGGAGTTACATCAGTCTCACTGTAGTAAGAGTAGTAGATGTTAAAATGTCCAAGTAAAAGAGTTTTAAGAGAAACTGAGCTCTTAAAACATCATTCAAAAGTGAAGGTTTCTTTTTAGGTTTTGACTCTAGTTTACATTTAAAAACTATTTCCCTACTTTGTGCTGGTTTTACAAAAATACATGTGACTGTAACCTAAAGTTGTCCATAAGCGAATCTTTACCTCACTGGGTCGTTTGGACCCATTTATGCATTTAAAGTCCCACTCCAACCACATATGTAAATATTTTTGGGGGTGAAATCGTTCTCTGTAGTCCTATGATAATGCAGTTTTTAGCCAAAATCAAAAAGCCTTTGTCTTTTTTTAAGACATATTTTATTCCCAGCGGCTGTCGCTCATTAGAAATACAATAGGTGTGTTTGAAATGACTTGCGCCTCGCCTGGATCGTCTGCGAAACAAGGCGGTTGCAGGCTGGGGCGGGGAAAGGAGCCTGAGATGAAGGCGAACTGTGAGCTACAGCGAGACTCAGCGAAAACAGGAAGTTGGGTTAATTTAATGTCAACAGTTTCAGAGAAACAAATAAAATTGAAATAAAAGTTAATTTTTAAAGGCAACAATAACACACATAACCACAGATGATTTGAAATTGTGTTTATTTTTACATTAGTGAATCACTACTATCCAGAAAGAGTTACGAAATAAACAGATTTACTTTATTTAGCACCAGTCATTTCTGATCAATATCACGTCGAACTTCAAGAACTCTTAGGACACCATTTCCCACAATGCATTGTTTTGTAGTCAACAAAGCAGCTTGCAGTAAGTGCAGTGCTAGATTTTCAGACACTTTCACTTGAGTAGGTGCCTTGCACCCGCCCCTTTCTCGCAATATTTTAATGAGGATCTGCGCTGTGTTCGCCTGCATGATCTAAAACGCACCTATTTCTGGGTTGTGAGCTCAGAGAAACCCCGCCCCCTCCTGTCACTGAGAGCTAATAGTTACTGTACTGGTGTTCAGAGGAAGTAGATTTTGCAACTGTGGATTCATACAAATACCAAATAATGTAGGTAGATTTAGATAAGGAAACAAATCTTAATGTAGTGTTATTATTTTATGACATTTACTGCACCCAAACCTTTGATCTGGAACAACAGAGATACTCGATTTACACTCAATTTTGTGGATTTTTTAGCTGGTAAGATCTGTTAAAGTTTTCTGAAGAGACATTTTTCATGACTTTAATCAAACATGTTTTTTGTTTGTTTTTTGGTCAATTTCAAAGACTTTACTGCTGTTGCATAAATATTTAACGTGGTTGTTGAAGCTCGTCTCTACTTGTCGAGAACAAGTAGAGAACTCTCTACTTGTTTTCAGATTTTTCCATAAATTGATTTGAGAATCGATAAAAGAATGGATTGTAAGCTGAAAGTCAGTCATCATTTTCATCTGTGATGCTGCAACAGGTTTTATCGTTAATACAATTTCTGGGCTTTTTTTCTTTTTTAACTTTATCTATGCCAGCTCTCTGAAGAAGAGGAAAACATATACTTTAAACTGA
>NC_050515.1:9754310-9759291 GCF_002922805.2 Oryzias melastigma
TCTCTATTCCACTGCTTGTCAGATTTATGAGGTGCCCGTTTGCAGAAGTACATCTTCCGTCTCCCCCACTTTCTCATTTTAGTCTTTCCCACATTACACGTGGCCTCTTGTAATTTAAGAACCAGTAGAGCAGGCCCCAAAGCTCCGGGGAGCATCTCCAGCACACTTTTTGATAGTGAAAAGTCCATTCTACATTACCAACGCAGGTCTGTAAATCAACACACATAGAGATGCCGGACCCGTGAACAGGGCATTCTGGATCCTTCTCAGTTTTCTTCTCTTTGGGTTGGAATCTCCACATTATTTAAAGGACATGTTTGTGCTTTTTAGTTGGATGGTAAATGCTCTGTTCTTAGAGTTACAGTGCCATTCATCTATGCACACACACTGATGACAGCTCTGCTGCAAACCTATAACCACCAAAAGGGGCTCGTCCGGGATCCATTAATCCATCAGGATCCATTTATAGCAATATTGAACTTTGATATATTACCTATATCTTCCAATAGTGGCTGGTCGGTAATTGACGGCGGTCTTCAATGAACACCGGGTCTAACAGGTGTTGATTGCTTTAGACGCTGATCTCTAATGCCCCGTTTCCACTGAGCGGTCTAGACGGGACTGGACCGGTATGGTATTTTAAGCGTTTCCATTATAAAATGGACCTATTATGCCGTACTGATTTGTACCATTTTTGGTCCCCCGTTTGTTGTAGGTCCATTGAAAAAATGGACCGGACAAATTAGGGCGTCCCACAATGAAATCCATTGATTAGCGGAAAGGTATTACAACAACGGCAAGCTTCTGACCAGATCCAAGCCCAAAGTTATGTTCTCTTTTCGGCTGTATTTTTTCTTCCCCTCACGCAATCTTCTTGCAAAGAATATTAAATTCTTTGGATTCAGTATTTTTTCTGGTATTCATGGGGGTTTGGGACCAGAGACGTGCCAAAGTAAAAACCTAATACATATAAACTTTTGCAAAGACTATTTATGAATTTACTGTGTTCTGATGATAAAAACTTGAATGATTCATCATAAATTAATTTAAATACATTTTTGTCAAATGACAAATTGTTCCAACACATTGCTTTGTGGTATATGTTTGCCAAACTAGTAATTATGGATCAATAGTTTGTAGAGACTTCTGGGAAATTTCCAGAGCACTGGATTTTGGAACTGTAGATTTGGACACTGCGATAAAACAGCAAACATCCTGTATGGTAATGAAGGAATTTGTAACATCCCATATGTTTAGAGTGTATCGACGCTCACTAAATTGATCAATATATAGACCACAATACATTTTATTTTAACAAAAAACTATTTTTTTTAATCTTCCAAGTTTTCAGCATAGAAATACAGTGGATTCATAAAGTCTACAAATAGGTGACATCTTGTGCATAAAAAAGCACATAAATTGCTTTAAAATGCATGGCATGCACTATACATTTTCTTTTTGGAGTTGGCGAGTAATTAGTGAATTTGGACATAGCCACTAACTCTTACGTTTTTGTTTAAAAAAAAATGTGATTAATGAATGTGTGCGTCTGGCTAACCCAACTCTGCTGTCTAGTTTGTCCGTAAAAGTCTTTCTTTTTGCTTCCTAATCTTTCTCTGTCAGCATTTGGCTGAAGCAGTCATCTCTGAACTCATTTGGCTCTTTCTTCTCTCTCTGCCGCCACTGCCGACCACGCTTCATTCTGTCAGCACCAAACTAGACAGTGAACGATGGGACTCTGTATAGAATTTGTCACCGTTTTGGGTCTGCCAGCGCGTCACGCAGAGGAGGAAAAATGTGGAGCTTGACCATGTTTTGCAGCTTCGCCTTATTAAAAATAGTCCAACTGCTGACCCACCTGTCTGACTTACTAAGCAAAGATTGTCTTGCAGTCGGTGCAGATCCACGGTCAGCACTTTTTACATACTGCATATATAGACATGTTTTATAAATCTGACATATAAGTTGCTTTAGAGACATTTAAACTTCACTGGTTAACATATTGTAGACAGTTTAAAGTAAAGATATCTTAGCAGTGAGCGAAAGGTATTTTTGTTATGTGCGTCTCTTAAAACTATGTCCCCGGAGTGTGAACGGTTTGTCTGCAGAGTCTGCAGGATTATCAGTGAAAGTCTGTTTCTGTTTGCTGCTGCTCCTCCAGGATTTCATGGTGATTTTTGTCTCTGAGAGCCGCTGAGCTCCTCCAGAAGAAATTGCACCAATTTTTCTACTCAATATCTAGCATTGATCCACCTTTCGTTTCTGTTAGCTGACTTGTTTTGTGTTGGACATCATTTTTTGCTAAATAATCTTTATTAGATTGGTTAAACTTGTAGAAAATGGTGTTTATACACCAATGTATTAGATGAGCAAATTTGTTGCATGTAGGTTTGTAACGGTCTCATCATGGGACGAGGGGTAAACACATTAGCACTCTTGGTGTGTGTCAGAAGAAAAAAGAGTCAATGTTCCCTTTTTTTTATTCTTTAGCAAAAATGTATAAAACATACATGAGTTAGGAAAAGTCTGGCAGGAAAGCAACCTTCAGTGCTGCACCATCAAAGCCGTACAACAAAAAGGAGGCGTCCATTTTGAAAGGAGGTCCTCTTTTATAAGTGGCTAGCCACACCCCCTCACTAAACCAACCCAATCAATAATCAAAAGTTTAACACATATCAGAAGAAACAAACAATTGCATAATGTCCATAATTTAAGATAAATTTCTTTACAAAAACACAAAATAAAAAGAAAACTTTTTTCATTTTAAATAGACTCGTTGAAGGAAACTAAAATAGGTGGGTCCACTGGACTTCCTCAAATCAGAAGTACTCCAAAAAAACTAAACAAAAAACAAACAGGAAGGGCACAAATAAAACACAGAACAACCAAAATCCAGGGACTACCAAACAAAAAACAAAACAATAGATGTTACAGCTGAACAGTGTGTGCACCCACTCACGCAATCAAAAACAAATTCACTTTGTTAAACCGTCACTCAGTGACAGACGTGTGCATGAAATCCCTCGCCATAAGGGGAGTGAAAGAAAGTTCAAATTACTGTCTTAAAAAATCATCTTAATTTGTTTCTTGTCAGATTTTTTTTAAATACAGCTGTGATTAATTAAATATAAAAGTATATGGATGAGTCTTCTGAACATATTAGCACAGTTTTAGAGAAACTAAACAACTTTTTTTTTTACCACAGAGTACGATAACTTAAAACTTAACCAAACACAAAATCAACTGTTTTTTATCTGTTGACCTCTATAAATGGGGCTTTAAAAGGACTGTCTGTTTGGTCCTTGGCTCATTTTTTGACAATTAAAAAAAAAGTTGTTTAATTCCTGAGATTATAGCTTTTTCGAGACCGTCTGTGTGCTGCCAGGTGGAAAGGAAATATCAAAGGTTCTGTTTTATTTAAATAGCCCAATATCACGATGCTGTCGTCTCAGTGGGCTTACCGGTAACTGCACAAAGATGTGATGTCAGTCATAAAATATAAACAGTAGCTGGTTGATAAACTATACTAAATTAATCTGGCATCCCTGCCTTTAGACCCTCCTTCTTGGTGTGGAAAAACTCCTTTAAAAAAACAACATTTGGGAAAAAATGTGAAACCTCAGGGATGTCCAAATGAAGGAGGGATCCTCATCCTTTTGGTTGTCTTTAAATAAACAAACCAACACAATCTCATATATTCTGATTACTATTAATCAAGATTAGATTGGTCAGATTCAAACCTGGATTCTGAATTATTACACAGAACATCTTTACATCTGAGCTGAAGGAGTGTCCAGTCTTTTGTTTTACCCCTGTGGAAAACACATTTGAACCATGAAACTGAGAAAAATGCATAAAAGTTTCATGCTGGGGACAGTGTTCGACTCCCCCCTCCCCTCCTCCAGTGTGTGCTGCAGCACAATCCAGCCCAGACCGTATTTTAATGTCTCCGCCTGTCAAGTGCCAGGATGAGTTGTAGGCTGGATATTGTTTTGCTCTGAAGGTTTGAGCTGTTGTGTTTCCCGTAATTGAACATAAGGTTCTGAGTACAGCTCAGAGCGGGATTGGGCCAGAATGTAATACAGCAAGCCAGGCATAAAAGAAAACATTTCCATCTTTCCTTTGCTCCCTCCGTTTCTGTAATGTGCATTTCTCTCATTACTGTACCGCGTTTTGTCGGGGCTTTTATTTTTCCGCTCGCTTGAATCTTGTTCTGCTGGTCCCTCATATAGCTTCTAATGTATTTAAGCAGCAGTTTGGTCATTGGGCCTTAAAGTCATTAAGGCTTGTACAAAACACGTTTTGCAGCGTGAGGAGTCACCAGATGATGCTGCTCCTGTCCTTCTGCCCCTTTACATTTGTCTAACTTGGGGGCAGCTGCACAGATAGACATTCTATGAAGCATAAACCTGGTTACTGCAGTAGCTGTGGTCTCTGCATTTGTTAGTGACATTAAAACACTATAAATTAAAGTAAAGCCAAGTTTTGGGAAGTATTTGTGTACAAATAATATGTTAATTAAGTTATAATAAAGTCTTTAAATACCATATTTTTCGGACTGTAAGTCACATGTTTTTTATTTGTTTTTTTTAGTCATGTGTTTATCTTCCACTAACAGCCACTAGAGGGCACTGTAGGTGTGTGGATCATCATTTGCTACTAACAGCAGCGCAGAACAAGAGGCGTGGCCTCAGCTGAGTTATTTACAATGTGATGAAGAATTCAATGGATTTAGTGGTTAAAAGGGATATAAATAGTTGTCTGAATAATTGTTCATATGTTGTGCTAATATATTTGACATTTATACAATTCTTCCTATATTTTATGAAGCTAAATATGGTTACTGTGGTGACGCATGGATATTTTCAGTCTTTTTTTTGTTCTCTATTCCATTATTAGGCTTTTCGTTTCATTTTTGGTCCTTTATTTTGTTAAATAAATTTCTCCAAAACATGTGACTCGTATATCATTTTTTTTTTTT
>NC_050515.1:9759312-9818583 GCF_002922805.2 Oryzias melastigma
TGAGGCCCTGTGACAGACTGGCGACCTGTCCAGGGTGAACCCCGCCTTCGCCCATCAGTAGCCGGGATAGGCTCCGGTGCCCCGCGACCCCGAAAGGGAAGAAGCGGTTAAGAAGATGGATGGATGGATGATGGGCTTTAAATACTGTATTTTTCTTAATTTTAGTTGTTTTTTTTTTCTCCTTTTTTGCCTTGTACATTTAGACTAGGGCTGGGTTGATAAAATCGATTAATCAATTTGAATCAACTTAAGCTTAATAGATTAATAATCGATTCATAAAAATATAGATTGATTTAGCACATGAAGCTACAATTTGCTAGCTTTATGTTAACGTCTAATTGAATTTCCCATAGAACGGCTAATGCTAACGCTCGGTCGACGCAAACAGACATTGCTGACTAAAGGAACATCTCTATAAACTCACAGGCATGAATTTTCCAAATTCTTTTAAAGAAATATCTTTAAAGTAACCATTTGTCGTCTGAAAAATCATTTTTGCTCATTTTTTCTTCTTGATGAAAGTGTGCTGTTGTAGCGCAATCGCCCCCTAGTTTTCCAAATTGAAATGCCCTCCAGGATAAGCAGTACAATGTTTACAATGTTAATGATCTGAATGTTTCTGTTGGAGCTTCTCCTTTTGAGAATCTATGTAACACTGTATGCTGTTAACAGTCTCATTATTTCACTAATACATTTTACAGTATGAGAAATGTATCAGATTAATATAAATATATTCAAAACATACAGTAGATTGTTAATGTATTTCTAAACAAATATGTATAAACGTGTAAACTCAAAATTGAATTGAATCAAACTGATTTGAGTGGATCGAAAGAATCCCAAAAAATCGGAATATAATTGATGCAGGCTCTGGTGAATCGAATTGAATAGTTTTGGGAAATTATCAATACCCAGCCCTAATTTAGACACAGACAAATTTTTAGCCAGCAGCTTTTCTCCCATCTGACTGTATCTTCCCTCTTATTGTTCTTCCGCAGTGCTCCTGCCGTAAGGACATGGTGAAGATCTCCATGGATGTGTTTGTTCGCTGCCTGCAGCCGGATCGCTATGAGCTGTGGAAGCAGGGCAAAGACGCCACAGTGGTCGACCACTTGAAGCCCACAGAGCTGGACAGCCCTGAGCTGGAGCGCTGGAGGCAGCATCGAGTGACTTTCCGCATGAACCTCCTGCGCAGGTGAGAGGTCAAACACCAGCTTTTGGTGGCTTTTCTCTGATTCTGTTAAAGTGTTAGAATAGTGCTCTAAAAGACTCCTGTGTGTGATGTAGTGTTTTTTTTCTCTTGGCCATCTCTCCTGGCGCCTCCTCAGGGCCATGCAAAAGATGAAAATGTTCCGCCGTCTGAAGCTGGAGGAGGTGAAGGTCCTGGCGGAGGAGGGAATCGCTCTGAACGCTGCAGAGTATCAGCAACAGGTGGAGGAGCGCGAAGCTCAGCGCAAGAAGGAGAGGGAGGAGCGCTTAGCTCGAGAGGCCTTGATGACTCTGGAGGCCATGGAGCGGGAGGAGAAGGAGGCTGCTGCTAAAGCTGCAGAGACTCCAGCTGCTGACAGCGACAACAGTGTGAACAGTAAGAGACTGGAGTTATTATAGTTTGACTGCATAGTTGATTAATCCTCCCTAATGACTTTCAAATTCTTCTTTTAAAGCCCAAGGGCAAGAAGTCCAAATACAGACCGGAACAGAGGATGCAGAGAAAAAGAAGCAGAAAAAGCAAAAGAGGACGTCTAATGCTTTGTCTGGATTTGAAGAAGTCTTTGAGCAGTTTGCCAAATCCAGCATTAAGAATTCAAACAATGATTTCCCAGGAGACACTAAAATGGAAGTGACCCAGGTGAGACTCCAGAGACGAGTTATCCTTTAATCTTCCGTGCTAAAAAGGAAAATTGAAACAGTTTTTCTTATTATAAAACCCCTTCAAACAAATAAAAATTAAGTTATCTTTTGTAGTTTTTGCATAAAAATTATGTAAAACTTTTCCGAATAAAAGGCTGATCATTCATATGAGCATATAATAACATAAAATGACCTCATTTTTTCCAGACGAGCTTCTCCAAAATGAAAATGCCAACAGAGGTGAAGAAGAGTCGGCGCCACCCGCTGAGCAAGCCTCCCACTCGCACACCGCCATCCGTCGTGAAGCAGGAACCGGCCAGTGATAAAGGTATTCTAAAAAATAAAAAGATATGCCAAATAAAAGCTGTGGAATTCAAAGTTTTACGCTGTTAACTTCATATTTTTGTTAAAAGAAAAGACGTGTTTTCTTCCTTTAAATGAGGAACAAAAACAGTCGACCATCCCCCATGGAGACGCTGAAATCAAGATGGTGTCTCTCCCCGCTGTATTTTTTGTTTTCTGACTGACACTTATTGATCTGGAGATCATGACTTCCAATTACCTGCTTTCAAAGTCACTTTAGGTTGGCAGCCAGGGACCAGACTCGGCCTGTCCTTCAGAAGGATGGATGGATGGAGGAGAAAAAAAAAACTCCACTTTTAAGGGGAAGCTTGTGAAAATATATCCCCGACTTTGGTGAAGCCGTGTTTCAGTGACTTGAAGGCTTCACTGCCATGTCGATTTACCTGAAACAAACTATTGATTCTCCATCCAATTATGTCAGAAGTGATGGCGTTGGTTTCCTGGAGCGGTGCGTTTTGTCACTATTTCGAGGCAGGGCGCCTCTGGAGATACGAAGGCTTCAGGGATTCCTGAAATGAATGACTCCAGATTGTAGATATGAGCTGTAACTGCCGTTTTGTTTTGTCCACAGAGATTTCTTCACCAATTCCACTCGATAGTGACATGAAGAAGCAGGAGCACCTATGGCAGAATCACTCGCCCAACTTCTTGGCAGAGAAGGCCTTCAATGCTGCCGTGGCTGCACTCCAACCTCACTGTGCTGTCTGCTCCCTCTTCTGTCCTTACGCAAGGGTAGGAGCAGCACATCTCGCAGCACTTTATGTTCTTTTAGTTCCGCCATGTTGAGGCTTTTTTTCTTGTCGTTCTCCGTGACCACCCAAGCCGCAGACAGACCCCTCTGTTGCGAACGAGACCGCAAACGCCCCCTTCCCCCGTCACGGCAGCTGGACCCGGCCTTTGGTGCCAGAGATGTGCTTCAGTGTCGGAGCGGGAAACACGGAGCCGCCCCCCACTAACCATCACATCAGGGAGGATGGCACCAGTCTCCTGATCCGCTGTCCCTCCTGTGAAATGCAGGTTCATGCCAGTAAGTATTCACCGCTACAGGAAAGCTAGTTTTAAGTACAGACTGTCTTTTATACTCACTTTTAGTGAGTTGTTTTAAAAAACTTTGTAATTTGGTAAAAAAAAATCAAAGTTTTAATTAAAATGTCTCTAATTGCATTACGTTAAATTAGTGACATGTTGAGTAGGGCAGGGAATCACCGAGTACCTCCCGATACGATGATATTGGGATAATTGGTAAAAATCATCTCTAATAATTCACAATATATAGAAGAACACATATTTTTTTAGGAACATATATCCCCATTTATTTTTTTAGTTTGAAGACAATCATAATAAACAACTTGTCTTATTTTGTGCCAACAAATAATAGACACTTTTGTTCAACATTGCTGAAATCAGTAAAACTATGTCTTTGACAAGCATTGAAACCAAATGAATTTAAATTATATGTCAAATTCAGTGTTAACAACATGAACAGCAGTGCCACTACTTAGTGCAAAATTGTTGTAAACAGCAGAACAAGTAGCAGCATGCTTGACACCACTGCATCCAATGCTTTGTATTCCACTTGCTGGCATGTGGCTGCTCGCCATGGAAACCCATTCCCATGAAGCTCTCTGTGTACTGTACTTGGACTAATCTGAAGATCACATGAAGTTTGGAGGTCTATAGGAACAGACTGTACAGAAAATAGGTGACCTAGCACTTCAGCATCCACTGACCGATCTCCGTCAGTTTATGTAGCCCACCACTTGCTGTTGTTCCCATTTTGTAGAATATTTAGGAGCGAGGAATTTTTACTACTGGAATGGTTGCACTGATGACATCCTATGACAGTTCCACGCTGGAAATTTACTGAGCTCCTCTTTCACAAACGTTAGTGAAAACATTTCATGCATTAGGGCTTGATTTTATACACCTTTTAGAGGCCAAATGATTAGGACACCTGATTCTGATCATTTGGATGGGTGAGCCAGTACTTTTGGTAATATAGAGAACACGCATCAACACTCCTGGGTTCTTATTATCCCCAAAGCTGGAGTGCACCTTTAAGGCCGGAGAGGAGCTTGACTCAGCTGCTGAAACAGCACTGAGGTGATGTGAAGCAAGAAGAACTCCTGTCAAATCTGCCACTCAGATGTTTGTGCTGAACTGTTCAGGAATGTTCCACAAAGTTCTCAAGTTCTGCTCTCAATGTTCTTATTAAAAGAAGATATGGAAAATCCACCTGCAACTCCACGTAGATTGTAGGTTATTTCGGGGGAAATCCAGTCATACGTTGGAGGGGATGGACCTTAAAGTGTCTTTTTCTGTCTTCCAGGTTGTTATGGTGTGAAGCCAGACTCTGTCAGAGGTTCATGGAGGTGCTCCAGATGTACAGCAGGAGCCTGGACAGTGGTGAGTGACACCCCTAAAAGAACAAACTGACCAGGCAGTGTAGTGTTTGAACTCAAACCACTGCAGAGGTGTAACAGATTTGTGACTTCAGGTTGAGCTGGAACATTTATTTATCCATGTCTGATTTATTTTGATTCAAAAAAAGTCAAAATGTTCAAGTTTAATAGGAAAAACGGGTCAAAGAAACTACATAATTCTACATTACATGAATAAATACAGCAAAATTGATTTAGTTAACATTTTCAAATCTACAGATACATTCCAGTTTCGTCTTAGGTGATAAAATAAACTAATAAATCATCCAATAGAAACAACTAAACTCCTCGGATAGCCCCTCCGACTTCATTTTTGCCCTAAAAACATTTTTATTGTACTGTAGTGTATCTTACTGTAGTGTTTGGATGGATTTTTGTTTTGTTTATTTTTGTTTTTTACTATACTTTTTGGTCAAACTCATTTTTGTGTTTTATATTGATCCACTTCTTGCACTGTCGGATTTTATTGTGAAATGCTGCTCTATTTATATGTTCAACCAAAAAAAAGAGTAGAATTTGATCCTCAATGGAGAAGAAAAATGTTTTTATTTATTTATCTATTTGTGCATTAATGATTTTTCAAACTGGTTCTAAAGATTTTACTTACTGTACACTTTTCTGTCAAGAAGTATTGAACTAAAACAGGATTGCTAACTTACTTTAAATTTAGATTGTTTTCCTATTCAATAAATTATCTTAGAGCTGATTTGATACACAAATTACAATCTAAATTATGATTTAAGAAGACTAATTTACAAGTTCTTTTGTTACTTCCCTGTGTTTCAGGAATGCTGTCTGTGTAACCTGCGAGGCGGAGCTTTGAAGACTACCATTGACGGCAGGTTTGTAATTGATATTTGCAGAAAAACTCACCTCTGAATAATCATTTAGGACATAAAAATTGTTTTATTTGTCACGTCATTGTGGGCTTTATCATCAGGTGGGTCCATGTTATCTGCGCCATCGCCGTGGCAGAAGCTCGCTTCCTCAATGCCATCGACAGAGAGCCCGTGGACGTCAGCGCTGTTCCTGAAACCCGCAAAAACCTGGTCAGTTCAGTCACTTTTTACTACAAAACATACAATGGTAAACAGGAAAAAGTCATCATTTCAACCCATTATTTTTTTAATATTTATTCTCTTTCTTTAGTGTCTGCAATCTCAACCTGTTTCTCTTTTCTTAATCTTAAAACTTTAGTGAGAAGTGGGGTAAACTGATATGTTAACAGGGCGATCATGCTTCACCGCTCCAAATTAACTGTGTAGATTCAATGAACTGGAGGCAATTTCTTGATAACTGCCCCCTAATATACAAGCACAGCGTGTTCCCTTCGCCTCATTGTCTTTGCGGCACTCTTCATTATTCCCTCCTTCCATGAGTGCTCTGGCAAAATTTTTTAAGGAGGTGCTGTAAAGCTGCATTCACACTGAATGCGATATGTGTGTCGGCCGCCAAATTCTCTTCTCACCGCCGGTCCAAAAATGTGTTTCTAAGCCCCAGCTGTGTGTGGGAGGAGCTACAACCAGATGTTTTCATACTGATCGCTACATGGAGTGGTGTCTGTAAACCTAATTTACAATGCAAGGAAGAGACAAATGATGTTGAGAGATCAGTTTTATGTATAGTAAAGAGTGAAGAATAAAACTCCTTTAATCACGTCTTCATGTTTGGGTCTGAATGTCAGCCGCTTCCACAGTGTTTCTGTGACCCAGTTTGAAGGCTCACCATCTCACATTAACCCGAGAGGGGGAAAAATACAAACAGAAATAAAATCTGGGGACCTTTTTTATTACTGTCTAGATGAAATTGAGAAAAATATCACAGAGTTACAGAGGCTTGAGATGTCGCCTCCGCACCCTTCAGCCAGAAAGCCGCCGCAGATGCGACGGGTTTGCAACCTCTCCCGGTGTATCGTGCCTTCGCCTAACAGTAGTCACAATGGGTTCCAGGAACCCCGCGGCCCAGCGGGTTAAGAAAATGGATGGAAGTTCAGAACAAAACGCTTGTATTATCAGCTTTATTGGATTAGTATTCTACCTGATGATCGACTCACTGAAATTATCATGCGGCCAAAGCTGAGTCCCTGATTGGTCGTTGTGATGTGACGACCTCACCAAAATTCAGATATTTGAACTTTCACCGTGCCGCTCAGATCACGCCACATATCAGATCGCGCGTCTGTGCCAATGACTTAACATTACAACTGGCCATCTCTGAACGCAGCTTAAGAGTTCTGCCAGGGCAAATTTCTATGTTTAGAGACTATCTGTGTGCACAGTTGCAAGAGAAAGTATGTGAACCCTTTGAGAGTACCTCAATTTCTGTGCAAAATTGCCACATAATGATGGAAAAAACCATTGCCTGCTTAAATCACAACAATTTAATAAACAAAATGTTTCATGTTTTTTATTGAACCCAATTGTGTGTCCAGTTTATGCATAAAACCAAATAATTCCCAAAAACCAAATGGATTATTCGTGTGGCTGTTGATCAAACACCCTGGAAACAGATGATCTTGAACCATGTTCAGCCCTCGAGGCCCCCCTCCCCCCGAGAACATTTCGCTCACAGGGGTGAAAGGATTTTAGTCATTCATTTTTCAAAATTTGAAACGTTTGCGAAAAATATTGGGATCAGTGATGCAAAAAAACTAAAACAACAGTAAATGCTGATATAATTTAATGAAAATCATGGTAAAATTTTCTTTCTAACATAAATGGATTTGCAACTGAGCTTGTTTTGTTCAAAAATTAAAGTGACATAATTTAACCAGTGAAATTATGTTTTAAACGTATTTTCTCGTGAAGTTGAAGGCTTAGAAACTGCATGAAGTAATCGCCCCTACACATCCTTGTTTTCTTTTGCAGAGATGTGTTTTCTGCCACAGCAAGAGTTCGAATCAGAACCGCGGCGCCTGCATCCAGTGCACGTACGAGAACTGCGCCACCTCTTTCCACGTCACCTGTGCTCAGATCGCTGGAGTGTTGATGAAGCCCGCCGACTGGCCCTATGTGGTCTCAGTCATCTGCCAGAAGCACAAAAAGGCTCCTCCTAAGGCTCCTCCTAAGGTAAATCGATGTTGTTGAACAGTTTTTTTTATATCAAACATCAATATTTCAGTCGTTTATCTTTAATATCTGGAGGAGAGAATCCCGTCTTTTGGTCGATTGCAGCATCTTTGTTGTCACGTCGGGTTCTCTGACAGCAGAGACCGTCAGCCTTTCTCCTGATCATGTGACAGGAAATGAATTACAAACCTTTGGGAGAAATATGTCAGCCTCTCAGAATATTGATGGCGCTCCAGCAGGTGCCTCATCTGAAACCCACAGAAGCAGGTAGCCTGACACGCTGCCTGTCTGCTTTACTAAATATTTAATTCCACTTCTAAAAGACTGAACAGCAGGGAGAGAATTTCTGTTCTAGAATCAGAGAAAAATCCCAGACAGGAATTTAACGAGTGAACTGCATTGTAAAATGTATTCTTGCTTTATTGTTTTTACATGAGGCACTGCGTTTTGTTAGAAGATAAAAAAACAATCTGTGTGTTTCTTTTGTTCACCTTAGCCCCGACCAGCAGCCAAAGCCTCTCAGGGTCCCGTTCTGGGCCAAACTGTGATTGGCCGAAATAGGGACGGCTGGTATTACCACTGCACCATCATCGGCACGGCAACACAGACCTTCTACGAGGTCAACTTTGATGACGGCTCCTACTGTGACAACGTGTTCCCTGAAAACGTAGTGGTGAGTGATCCTCACAGCTGAACAAGGTTTCTACTTACAGCTTACGAAGAGGGTTTTCTTATTATAAAAACTACTGAAAATAAGGGTTAAATCTCTGCATCTAAATATAAATATACAATTTCTTAAAGTTTTTAATTCAAATATTAAAATTTCTCATTTGCAACAAAAATTTATCAAGTAGAATCCCTGAAAATGTTAGTAATTAGGGGTGTGGGGGGGAATCGATTCAGCGATACATCGCGATATATCATTTGGCAATACTTGTATTAATTTAAAATGTTGACATAACAATATTCAATTAATTTTTTATATTTTTTTATTAGCATCCTTCAGTGTTTTACTTTTGTTTTCCACCTAAACCTCCAATGTAAATGTGTTTTTTGTCTTTGTAACAAGTGATTTGTGCATAATTTTTAAAGATTTGTGCAAAATTTAGATTCAAACTGTTGTAATTTTAATTTGTGCATGTGTAAATTGTCTTTTGTCAAATTTTATAGTTTTTGTATTTAGTACAAAATATATTGTATGAGTTACAAATCAAGAATTACGCACACACAAATCAGGGTGAGTCTATTTGAATTACGCACACACAAATCAGGGTGAGTCTATTTTCTTTTGTTTTCCACCTAAACCTCCAACGTAAATGTGTTTTTTGTCTTTGTAACAAGTGATTTGTGCATAATTTTTAAAGATTTGTGCAAAATTTAGATTCAAACTGTTGTAATTTTAATTTGTGCTTGTGTAAATTGTTTTTGTCAAATTTAATAGTTTTTGTATTTAGTACAAAATATATTGTATGAGTTACAAATCAAGAATTACGCACACACAAATCGGGATGAGTCTATTCTCTTTCCATACTACAGTGCTGACTGTCATGTAAATAAAGTATCTTAACCACATTCAATACATTTTACAAGTTTTATTACAATGAAAGACATATTAATATTCAGGTAGAGTATTTTTTCCTAAGTCATTCTCTTAAAAAAAGAAAAAAAGTGAAAATTATTCTGTTACAGTCTTGGGATATATCGCGATACGTATCACATCGTGAGACACATATATCAGGAGATGTATCGTATCACCAGACTCCAATACTCACCCCTGTCAGCAATTTATTAAACCTTTAATTGACCTCTGTCTTTTAAAGATTTTTAAAGATTTTTTTTTAAGAATGTGCTCTTAAACCAAACAAAAAAAATATCTGGAGATTAAAAAAACTTCTTGTTTTTTCCATTCATATTTCAATAATCTTCTTTATTTTTGCCCCCAGAGTCACGACTGCCTCCACAATGGCCCTCCTGAAGCTGGGGAGCTCATTACTGTTGCTACACCCGAGGGTCAGGTCCTCAGAGCTTCCTTCATCAAGCAGCACACTCACAAACTCTACCAGGTGAGAGCAGCGCTTCTTTGTTCATAAATACATATGTTGTTGTTGTTCATCCCATAAATACATACATTTTTTAAAATTATTTTTTTCTGATAAAACAAGAAAATATGTACTTTTATGAAAATGAATTATGTTAAATTTTATGTTAAACCTTAAATATAAAGTAAAATGCTTCATTTTTATCTCATCCCAGTAACCACAGGAAAAAAATGCACATTTAAGCTTGTTTTTGTTTTTTTATCTGCTATTTTTCTTTTTTTTTAACCCAAAAATACATTCGTATTTTTATTTGTGTTTTTCATTTTTTTCTGCTTTAACTAAATCTTCTTTTTGTCGTTTGGTCCAGGTTGAGTTTGTCAACCAAACCCAGCTGATGCTCAAACACTCTGAGGTGTTTCAGCTGGACCACGAATTACCCAAAAGAGTCAAAGCTCGGCTGGTGAGTATCAGCTTTCTTTTTTTTATATTTTGTTTAAAATAAAGTTTCATTTTTGGGTTTATCTCCTTAGAAAAGTAAACCTCATAGTTCTCTCCTGAAAATCGAGACTTTATTTTTGACAACTTTGATGGTGTTTCAGCAAAATTCTTAACAAAAAAGACTTTGATGGAGGATCATTGTAATCTTATGTTGTGTGAAGTTCTTCTTGTTCATCTGAAAATGGAATGAACCAAAATTAAACCATCTCATCCTAAAAATATTTCTGTGAATCTGTTTCTAGCAGCAACCAAAATACATATTTGTTTTTTGTACTAAAAGAAAAACATTTAGAGTTTTTATCTAATAGTTTTTAAGATTTATGCATGTCATGATGCATTTTCAAAGATGAATAAAGCTTGAAAAACTAACAATCCATTTATATTTCGTGGTAAAACAACCAGTGGAGCTTTCAAGGACAGCTGTACAAAGCTCCTCTAAAAGACCTCGCCGTGCGTCATTTAGCTGCTCGATTATGTGGAATGATTGTTATATGGGCTCTACATTTGCCTGGTTTTCTTGTCACCTGTGGTTTTTAACATTACATTTCAAAAATGTGATAAAAACAAGCCTTGGAGTGAAGTGTTAAGCATTATGAAAAAGAATAAATATAAAATGTAAAAATGAAGCTCCATCATCATTTATCTGATCACCTGGTGGAAAGAGAAAAAATATTTGATGTTAGAAATTTATTTTTCTTTACAATCAGTGGTGTGGCCTAAAATTAAAAGGACATATATTAAATTCAATTCAGTTTGTAGAAGTACTACTGAAGTACAGTAAAGATACATACACACCGGGCATTTTACACATTAAAAAATCTAAAAAAATTGATTTTGTATGGTATAGTCCCTTTAAAGATTGATGTTCCCTTTGTTTAAATTCCACTTGAATTGTTTATATTATTTGATAATTAATATCTTGATCAATATTTCTGCAAAAATTAGCAGATCTGTCTGGAAAAACATATTTAACCAAGATTTCACATAATCCAATTAGCATCCTTGGAAGGATATGATTACCACCATGTCTGGAGATTGCACTATTTTAATTTGAAAAACATTTACGCTCGTTTACATAGATTTTTCTTGAAAGTGGTGTTGTGAAGGGCGGTGTAAATAGCTAAAGATTATTTTTGTTGAGCTGCCACAGTCATTGACATATATAGAAATGGACAAAACACATCACCCGTAGAAAATGCCCTACCTCCGGTTCCAACAAAATTAAGTCAATTCAGTCACCGTTTTGGAACCAGACGACGTTAGTAAGCGGTGATTGGTCCGAGTCAGTCTGAGCCATCGTTTCTATGGCAACCACTCTCGTTAAGCAGTAGTGAGCTCGTTGGAAAGTCATACCCTTTCCGCTGAAAGCGGGCTCTGGAGAAAATGTTGGAGGTGGGGTCAACAGGCACCACATGCTCTTAATGAGGCGTCTGATTGGCCAGTTTATAACTGGAATAACATGCAATACAGAACAAATATCACAAGAAAAAAATTAAGTATTAGCAACAAAATGTCTAAAAGAGACACCAGAACAAGAATTTTTATTCTGACAAATATATTGACTAGAATAGTGGTTTATTTCTCAATAGAAGTCTATGGGATTTGGGCTTTTGGGAATTTCCTATTTGGAACGTGAATGAAGTGTCCAGTTCTAAAATAGACAGTCAATAGCCACTATAGTTGTTTTAATGCCATGTCTGTGCTTTCAGAGTATACATGCGATGAAGGAGGAGGCTTCCTCTGCAGACGAAGCACAGGCAGCTAAACGCCCCTGCCTGCCCTCCAGTTCAGCTCATGCTAAAACAATGATGGCGGCGCCCGCTCCGTCAGCTTCTCTCGCCGCAGGACAAGAACCTCCCAGTGTTAGCGCCCTGCCAGCATCACAGCTGTTCTCCCAGCCCACAGCAGCCCCACAGGAAAGCCCCGCCCCCACCAATGGCAATCAGATGGACGCCGAAACCCCGATGGATACCAGCAGCCCCCTAGCCGCCGCTCTCTCCGAGTCGCTCCTGGGCTCCGACCCCACCCTGACACCTCAGTCCGCCCCCTTTCAGGCCACCTTGAACTCTGACCCCCTTCTCTCCGCCCAGTCCCCTCCGCGCCCTCCCCACCACATGTCCGACGGCTACACGCCCAGCAGCGGCTACGTTTCCTACATGGAGACACTCCTCCATTCACATTTTCCTCAGGACGATGGCAGCAGCTCCCTGTATTAAAAACCAACGCCGCTGTGTTATTACTCGGCCGGCGATGGCCGAGCCAACAGGCAGTAAGCTAATGCAAGAGGACTCTGAGTGCTGTATTAAATGAACAGAGCAATCGCAAGCACTCTTTTAATGCATGTTACTTTTCTATGTTTGCGTTAATGTATTGATTCTTTAGCTCGCACTGAAATAAGCAGCTGAAGAATTTTTTTTTTTTAATGTTAACATTATTATTATTTTCTAGGTTGTATTGGTTTTTGTTTTCCATCAGCTGCTGTGCTTTTACTTTCTTTCTCCTTAATATCAACGTGTCTCCAGGTGACATCAACCTCATACCTCGTTACATGTATTCACTAATACAACATTTCCATCCTCTTTCTATAGGAAGCTAAATAGGATCAGCGTCTCTGCTTTTCTTTTTTTCAGAGAAGTAACCAGCAACAAGATCTATATTTTCAGCCAATTTTAGATTTTAACTTCTTTTTGGGATTGAAGTGTCACAGATTTCATCAACAGGATGTTTTCAGTGTCTTGTTTTGTCGGACTGCAAAAGGAAATATGGGGAAAAATGTGGTGTAAAAATATGAAAACCAAAAAAAAAATAAAGACTTGTAGAGGAATGGCAGTATTTCAGCATTGTACTTATATACTGACATACATAAGTGTAATAAAGGAAACCCTTTGATTGTCTGCAGAATGCATTGAATCTTTGTGAAGATGTGAGTAACAGGTATTAACGTCATATAGACGACTCCCGATTTGACACTAAAATAGGGCTGCCACGATTAGTCGACTAATCGACGAATGAATCGACTATTAAAATAGTCGACGACTAATTTAATAGTCGATTAGTCGTTACTTCATATTAAATGGAGTCAGTGTAGTAAAGTTGAAAGTTATAATGGTGTTATGCTAGCTTATTGGACTATTTTGGCATTTATTAAGGTTTTTTAGGCTATTTTGGAGTTTTTATTTCAGCTACATGCTAGCTGTCTTTGCTAACTTAGGCTTTTTTTAGGCTAATTTGGCCTTTAACTCATATTTTAATTGGCTATCAGCATCTTCAGCCATCGTCACTAGCATCTTTTGCGGCCAAATTCAGCTTACATTTCATCTAATGATGCTAGTGTGAATATATATATATATATATATATATATATATATATATATATATAAATATATAGTTTTTAGTTAGTTTAAAGTGAATGATGGTTAAGATTTGTGTTTTACATCAACTTTGTGCATGACCCGATTAGTCGACTAATCGGAAAAAATAATCGGTGATTAGTCGACTATTAAAATAATCGTTTGTGGCAGCCCTACACTAAAACCACCTTAGAGTGTGGAAAACACGATGAGGCTTCACAGTCTGGACGACTGGAAATCTCATCTGGCACAATTGGCACTTGAAAATCTGTTACACTCATCGTAGCAACTTCTGTTGTCCTCTTACTGTGTGAGCTTAATGTTTTGATAAATAAGTAGGAACCATAAAAGGTACATTATGATTTAAATAGTGAGTGCAAATCAATATTGTAATTTCCTTTAAAAACGTTCTTTTCTATTATTGTACCCTTTCTATGATCATTTTCTTGAATGAATTCACAAACTTGGCCTAGCTTAAATATTGCCCCCCTTTATATATTTACCAGGTTTTGCAGGAATATTTCTTTCTTTTTGTAACAATGTTGTCATTTTAATTTTTCTTTACCCTGCACACGGCCAATCTGTGCTTCATAGGTGCTCAAAATACACTAAACTACTGATTCAATTTCCAACTCTCTTTTGTACATACCACAGGCCTCGTTTTGTGAATCATATATGTAAATGTCATACTTCTACTCACATGTTCTCATTCTATTCAAAGGAAAAAGTTTGTTGGGATTAAAGTGAATTGTTAGTCACCAGCTCTTCTGTGTGTTCAGTAGCTTTGAGGACGTATTTGATGAAAAATCGAGAACCAACATGACTGCATTTTATATTCAATTCTGTAAAGCCCACTGCATCAAATAATTGACAGAAATTTTAATATTTTAAAATGAAATTTAAATATCAATCATAATACAATGTGTGACTTGGCAAAAAAAATATTGTTTAGGAAAAAAAAGCACCTTATTTCAATTCAAATTTGATCCATACATTTTTTACATGGTGGAACTGTATTCTAAATAATTATCAAAATGTTTTTGAATACAGCAAATAGTCACTTGAAAAAAGGAATAACAATAGATGAGCTAATCTCAGCCTAAAGTGTTAAAAATTAGCAAACCGTTTTCCCGCCAAAAGTGTTTTTGAGGTGTCATGGGGGCAGCCATTTTGAAATGTGCAGGAAAAGCCCTTCTACTGCCCCTAGTGGAATGATAATGCACTACACAGCTGAAAACATTGAATTTTTCAACCTTACTAATGGGATGGGGGTCTCTGAATTACGTCTATCACATATTATACTTATAGAGGGTTAAAGACACACCATCTTTTGATCTATTTTAAAAGTGTTCTCAGTGGTCTTTTAAATAGATTATGCCAATTTTAGCCAAAATTTTAAAAACTGTCGATTACTATAACAACAACTTCTGCAAAGCTGCAGTTGTTCATTTGAAATTCACCTCCCCATTGCTTGAGCGCTCCCTGTTAACACGCTCTCCTGCTAGCTTACAGCTCCTAACATCAGCGGTGCAACAAAAATTTTGAGCAATATTGGAGCTATCCAGCCGTACAGTTTTGAGCCAGATGCCAGCTCAGACGAGGAAAACGAAGACGTTCATGGATCTATTGTCTACAAGTGGATGCATCGGAATGGAGTGGAGCAGAGAGCTTGTGGCCCACCCAGTGTATTTTCCAAGTCATATATGTAAATATATATGTTTTAATACTCAGAATTTGGTATTTTAAGCTTATTTTTATGTTGTCCATCTTTGAAAAAAGGATACAAGAACAAACACAATTTTTATCAGTTTAAGGGTTGAATCTTTAAAGGGTCTATACCTTATTTTCTTAAGTCTTTCAGAGTAAACTATATCCATATTTAAATATACTTTGACACACAGAAAAAAAAAACAAATTCTCTGCATCCCATTTCCATGAAAACAAACATCTGAACTTTTCAAAGATGGATATGCATACCATGTATCTGCTATTAGTAGCGCTGGTCATCGCTACTCTTGTGGCTGAACACTGCTAGCTGAGCCGTGAATCTAGCAGCTGAGCAGCGCTAACTGAGTGGTGAAGCTAGTGGCTAAGCGGGGAAGCTAGCGGCTGAGTACTGCTAGCTGAGCTGGAAGCTAGAGGCTAGCAGTGGAGAAATTGGGCGTTTGTGTTAGCCTGGGGGCGGTGCAGGCAGCACAGTCTCTTCCTAATAACGGTTATTCTCACTTGTACGTCAGCTCGTGAGAACCCACTCATTCTCCCGCTCGGGTTTTAAGAGCTCAGAAATATGTAATCGGATCAAAAAGCTGCTTTAAGGTTTTTTGTAGTGAGGTAATTAGCATTATACACTTAAAAACTCACAAAGTTGATTTTGCATGATATAGACCCTTTAAGAATCCCATTTTGTACTTAAATTGTTCAAATTATATAAACTAAAATCTTATTTTTTTCTGCTAATATGTGGGTGTAGAAAAAAAACAGCATTTTAATGATCAGTTCCATGTTTTTGCTCTAAAATATGCCAAAATTAGCAGATCTGTCAGTAAAAACAAACATATTATCCCAAGATTTTCAGCTATAGACACATAATCAAATAATCTCTTCTGAAATCAGTGTGTTTTAGTGTTTAGGTAATCCTGATTTCTTAAAATCATTTTTATTTACTTTACACAGAATAAATTCAAAGTCACTTTTTTTCAAGGTTTATCTCCACATCAATTTGCAGAGAAAGTTTTCTAAAAATAAACCGAGTTACAGATAGAGACAGCTCTAGTGTTCCTTGAGGCTTTCATGTGCTTGTAAGAGAATTAAGTCATAACTAATAAAAACATGGCAGCTGGAATGTTTCTCTGATCATTACGTTCATTTCTTCGATGGATGTGACGGTTTCTCTGTGGACGGATATGTCATGGAATTGGGATAAATATAGTGAGTTATTAACTGAAGAAAAGCCGAATTTATACAGAAAACTGCTTTTTTCATGGAAAACATTAATGTATTTTCTGACATAAAATGTCACTGTTGGTGGCTGACTTCATTTCCTGAGCTGTCGCTTTAAGTTCAACCGATTCAAGAGGTTGTAAATTTGAAGTGATGGTTCAATTTAAGAGAAAAGGTAATTAAAAGAAACAGAGAAACATTTTGTCTTTTCAAATTTGTTATCAGTTTCTCATTCTCTTTCAGCCATGCGTGAGCCAAGTTTTGTATTGCCCTCCAAGCATCGGGGTGGCCATTAATATTCTGAAGTGCTTGTGTCTCTGCAGAGGAACTGGGGACGTGCCAGCTTGGCAATTACTTCAACAACTGAAGAGTTGGATTTCTTTATTCAGCCTAACTGAACTGAGAAGAAACACGAGCAAGGAGGACGCGAAAGGACAAAAGTTAGTGATCTATCTGTAGTGAGATGAAACGGCGTGGCAAGAATCTTGAGCCTGTAAAGCAAAGCCATCTCTTGAAAAACGACCCCGCTGCAGAAACCACGCATATTTTTAGGCTTTGCGAGCAGATGTGTGTCCATCAGATGTCCTTCAAAATGACATTAAAACTTTGAACCTGATGGTTGACTATCAAGACAGCTGAGTGGCTCGTATGGAAATGGAAATCACTAAATGCAGTGGGATCTAATTGCAGATGAAAGTGGCAATTATGTTGACAAGCTGGTTGATATGACAGGCTCCATTATAGCCTTAAGCTTTTATTACATTTCAGCCTAGTAAATCACACCACTGAGGGAGTATTACCATAATGACTTAGTCGAGCTCAATCTGTCAGCATTGTCTTTCATTTAAAGCAGAGTTATTGGAGGTGCCTCATCTTTATGAACTTGTCCAGATATCAAAGACTTAGTTGTGACATGACCACAGAGACCTTCCAAACAACAAACTTCGTTTGACCTTTTTGAGTCTAATCTGACATAGAACTAGTATAAACAGGATGGAGCTGACAGCATTTCCCTCCAGTCTGTCTATAAAGCTATGTGGTTTACATTTTGTTGCATCATTTTAGCAAAAGTGTATGAGAGGAACTGCATTCAAAGTTTGCAGACGTTTTAATGACTGTCAGTCATGGCGGTCTGGACCAAAATGTAAAAAGGAAATTCGACATCTTAACGTGGTAGCGACGTCAGCTAGCTTCAGCCTGGTTTGATGATGTTTAGAGGAAGTTTAGAGGTAATCTGTGGAAGCTGGACAAACACATCACACCAGCCGAAGAGGCATGGCGTTGTATTCAGTTCCGTTCTCACCAATCTCAGCAACACAGATTCAATAAAAAGTCAGTGTAAACACCTGTAAATCTGGATTAAAAACTCTTGCGTTCAAGCATTGCTACACTAGTTTCCACGACCATTTTGGACACTAAGTCCAAAATGCAGCTATTGAACACTCATTGTAAGTTAAACCAAGTTTCTCAAATTTGATGTATTTATGGTGTCCCTTTTAATTCATAGTAATGTCAACCATTCGAAAATTGATCATGGAGGAGAAATGAATACTGTATTTTCCAGAGTATAAGTCGCAGTATTTTTTTTTTCATAGTTTAGGCATAAATAGGCTCATATATTTGTTATTCAACCAGTAAACACAAGTTGTTCTTTAGCAGTTGTTTCCCCTAACAACCACTAGAGGGTGCTACATCTGAGTACAAGTATTATCTACTGACTGTGTCGCCCCCACAACAAACATGGAAGATAATCAGATTATTTTCCTCTTAAATGTTGATATTTTTATTATATAGATAAAAAAAAAATTTTTGTTTTTATTAATTCATTTATTTTTTAGTTATGCTGGACTTGGCGGATTTGTTTTGAAGACTTTTCTCCCCAAAGTGCGACTTATACATGGTTTTCTTCTTCTTGATTAGACCATTTTTGCTCTTGCGACTTATACTCCAGAACAATACGGTAATTGCGGTGTAAATTCAATGACACCAAGTCTTTCATATATTGTAATCGAGCTGTGAAAGAAAAAGTCTGGAGTAAGATTCGAAAGATTTTCACCACTTTGACATTTTGCACAAAGTCTCTTCCAACTGTAGGTGGTGGACATGTGCTAATAAACAGTAGAAGAAGAAGCCCCTACCTGCTTGACCAGTGTGAACACTGGAATTGTCGCTGTATTAAGCTATGCTCACACCGACCTTGGCAACACGTATTTAAGCAGCCACTTTCAATAAAAACTTAAAGTAAAAACATGTAAATGTGTATTTTGGGCTTCCGCGTTCAAAACTCTCACACTCAAATTACTATGACAGTTGTTGGACTCCATGTCTAAAACGCGCAGCCATTGAGCACGCATTACAAATCAAACCAGTTTGAACTTCGACCAGTCAGTTATTCAAATTTGGTAGTGATGTATTTATGGCATCCCTTTGAATTCATAGAAGTGTCTATCATAACTCCAATAGCAATAACTCCAGCTAGAATTACAAGACAAGTTTTTTTTATTGATCAGAATAGAGCTTTGAAAAAAAAAAAGATCTGAAGCAAGATTTGCGAGATTTGTGCCGCTTTGACATTTTACACCAAACCTCTTTCAACTGTAGGTGGGGGACATGCGCTAGTAAACACTAGAAAAAGAAGAAGCCCCTCCCTGCTTGTCCAGTGTGAACACCATGGGATAAATGCAGACATCTCGGTACATTCGCATTCAAGCAGCAGTCAATGCAAACATGTGTAAATGGGTGTTTTAGGCTTCCGCGTTCAAAACTCTTGAGTTCCCGGGTTGATATGTAAGTTTTTAAGACCGTTTTTGAAATTTACATCCAAAATGGCCAGCCAATGAACACTCATTGCAAGAAGAAGCCCCTCCCTGTTTGTCCAGTGTGGCTAAATGCCACTTCAGTCCGTAGCTACATTGACTGCATATACATTGACTGCATATACATTGGCGATTGAATTGACTTCATTTGTTTGGAGCCATTTTATAATGGGTGACATCCCACTCACTTGGTCCAGTTCTCATATACAGTCTATGGTTTGTCTCCTTTCTCGAAATACAGTAAAGTGACAACAAGTCTGTTTCTTAAGATTTTCAAGACCAATTAGCTCCTCACACTTAGCATGACTCATCTAACTGTACCTGTTTTTCACTAAACTGTCCAAAAACAACAAAATACTACTACCTGATCACAAATTTTGTGTGTTTTTGTTTTTGTTAAATTCAAATAAAATTGGCTGTTTTTTTTTATTAACTAAATGTGCATTTTCTTTAACTGTTTTCCTCTAAACTGCTGGTAATACATTTTGTTTGGCTCCAGACACAATTAAACAAAAAGAAGAATATTTTTAGGAGTTCAGAAGGAAGAAAGAAGCCATAATAACATTGTTTGTAAGTGTCAGGCAATATTAATAAAGCGAATCCTTATACACTCCACACACCAAATAAATGGCTACCCCCTTGGAGCTCTTTATTGGTCCATTAGTCTTTAAGTGACAACAGCCTCTTCCTCTCTCCCCTCTTTGGAGGCTCATTCCTTTCAGACCTCACCACATCCATCCATCACCTCGTGCATGTCTGCATGTTGACCACACAGCCGACAAAGCCGTTGATGCTACATCATATTTACTTTCTTGCTGAAGCAATAAACAAGCAAGCTCACCCATTTATTTATCCTTGGAGCATTGAGAATATTTATTCAACATCTTTTTTTCACATTTAATGTTCCTTCTGCTGCTTTGACTCACTGACGTATGGACTCAGTCATGCATAGAAGGCTCTGCAGAGTGCTTCAAAAATGAACATGCAAAATTCAGGCGAGACCAGATCCTTTTAGTCAGCCCAATTAATCACCTGACAGCATCCTGTGAGGCCTTAAGAGCTGCACAAACACAAAGTCAGACTCTCGGACGGCTGACATCCTTATCAGTGTGTGACCTGCTCCTATTTTCTCCCCATTTTCTTTCCATTTCTCAGCCTCTGCTCGCTGCCCCCTGCGCTAATTCAAATGCTTAAAACCTCATTTCAGACACAATTAGCCTTTAGCCCATCCAAGTGTGGTCACCAGCAGAGTTTTTTCCCCCTTTTTGTGAACATTTTCTCATTCACTCCCTGATAAAAATCATTACGGAGGCAACTGACAGAGGAGTTTTGATCGTTTACACAAGAAAACATATTAAAATGGCTTTTAGCAGGCCTATTATTGAACTGTTAGAACTCCTCCTTGATGCTACTGCCGGGTTATCAGGGCTATGGGGGCCTTTAATGCATTCTTTCTTTTTGAAATTAGTCAAGAGACGTTCAGTGCGCCAAAAAAGTCTTTCTGGGGTTATTTGCGCAAAAAAAAGGATGATTCTCAATCTTTTCACAACATCGGCTGCCTCCAAACTGATGCACCTTCAAATACATTTTTGGGTAAATCACCTTCAGCAAAATTAAAGCCTCAATGTGTGAAAAAGTCCAGAAGATTTTCATTTACCTGCAAGATTACATTGTTTTATCATCACTTTAACACGATTGTAGCTTGCCTGAAAGTCTCAATTTAATGCAGCTAATATTCTTATCATGGTTTTAGCTTCTGCTGCTAAGGAGCCGTGTTACACTTTCAACAAAATACATTTAAGAATCCATGAAATCTCACAAGCTTAAGAACAAAAGCCTGCTCTAATATGAATAGCTGCGGCAGTTAAATTGGGTTTTAGCTTTTGTCAACAAATTTGCACAGAGAATTTATTCTGGATTTCCCAATTAGCAGGATAATCGAGAAGGAGGGTTTGGTTGAGGAGCTTTGAGAGGGGGGCAAACACATTCTCCAAATTATTTTCTATGTTAAGAACTAAAAATGATCACAGAAACCTTTTTTTTAAATGTTCTTAATCATGGAAGGATACATGCTCTTTTAACATATCCTACTAAATATTAAAGGTTCCTGCAGTATAAAAGATATTATCCAATTTTTTTGTAAAATACTTGGCAGTGCGACAAAACCCCAGCAGAGATTCGTAAACGGCTCCAGAACCGCCCGGATTGTGGCCAGACCACATTTTGTGTGTGGGTCAGCGTCATGCGGAGCTCTGCAGGGAACTGTTCCGGCACTCGCCGGTCTTCATATGCTGCAGCATATTTACGTCCTCTGCAGAAATATCCACAATATTCTGCAACTTCTAGTTGAATCTTTGTGGAATAAAAGGCTGAGTTGAAAATTGGGCTGAACATTTCTGGTGTGGGATCAGTCACAAAAGATATGAAAGGACACACAACAATCAGAATGTGTGTTTTTTAAAATTATTATTTTTTTTTATTTCATTTAACGACAAAATGCAAAATGAAATTATAACAGTTAATGAATGAAAAGGAGAAGAAAGGAGGAAACGTATATGATCTGCCCCTATTTTTTTACACAAGTATTAAGCTCAGCCTACATTTTGAATAAACATACACATTTACATAAACAGTTATCTACTCAAACCCTCATTTAATCATCTTTACCAACACAAATCTTCCATTTAATCCTATCAAATTCAGTCAAATAATCCACCTAAAGTTTATTTTGCTAAATTGATTTTGCTTGATACATAATTCTACATGCTGTATATATTTGCTTTGCATCTCATTTTAGTTAATACTTTTAAATGAGGAAATTGATTTTTTATTTTGATCTCATTTGTCCAGATCATGCCATATGTATGACGACTTTAAATCTCATACAGTTTCGAGAAAAATGTTGCAACTGTTGCATGTTCATAACTTAAAAAGTCGTAGGCTAAATTTATGTCTTTTTTTCCTCATAAATGTATGTGTTTTAAAGTTGTAAATGTATTAGTTTAAATTTAGTGAAGTTATGAGTTTAAACCTAGTAAATTTACAAGATTATAAGTTTTAAATTTCTGAGAAAAAATTATAAATGTATTATATTAAAAGTTGTAAATGTTTTAAATTAAAAGCTGGAAATTTCCTAGATTAAAATTTGTACATTTATGCGAAAAAAAAATCATACATTTACAAGAAAAAAGTTGTAAATTTGCAAGATTAAAAGTTGTAAATTCATGAGAAAACAAGTTGTAAATTTACAAGAAAAAATTGTAGATTTACTAGATTAAAAGTTGTAAATTTACGAGATTAAAAATGGTAAATTTATTAAATTAAAAGTTTTAAATTTATGAGAAAAAAGTTTTAAATTTACGAGATTAAAAGTTGTAATTTCATTATAAAAAGTTGTAAATTTGCTAAATTAAAAGTTTAAATTTATAAGAAAAAAGTTTTAAATTTGTTTAAAAAAAACAAGCCATAATTTTATGAGAAAAAAGTTGCAAATTTTTGATAAAAAATAGTAAATGAGATTTAAAGTTGTAAATTACAGAAAAAAAAACTTTTTCTTTTGCTTTTGGTGGCCCTTATATGTCATCTCCACACAATGAATCAGATCTCTTCAAAGCCTTCCGTTCTAAATCTTGGTTTTCTGAATTTTTCATGTCCTTTTAAGTAAACATGATTTTGTGTTTTATTGAATTTAACCTGTAGATTGAGGGATTTCCATGCTTTGTATATGAATTTGAGAATGTTTTAATCAACTAGATTATTAGAGTTGACCCACTGGGTTTGGTGTTTTATTTTGAAATCTTTTCTATTGTGTTTCCCTTGTGGTTCCAGTCAGCTTGGAACATATTCTTGATTCAGTTCAGCTGTGTTTTGTCTCCCGATTTGTTTTTTTCTCCTGCTTAGCTTTTGTGTCAGTAAAGTCAAACTTAAACTTAAACTCTAAACGTCTGAGACTTTGTGTTTTCAGTCCTGTCATGTCATGAACTTTGAACTGTAGAGCCACATTTTGATCTGGAGTGACTCTGTGTGGTCTCTTGATTCCATGAAAACGTGTGGAGCTTCAGTAAAGAATCACGACTGGATTTATAGACTTTTATTTTCTTTAACTTCATTCATCCTCACTGATTCTTCTGGAATCTTCCCACCTGGAGCCAATGGATCGGTGACTTTGTCTTCACCTGGATTTCTCCTCAGCTCTCCTGGTTCTCTTCATGTCCTCCTCGTCTTCCTCTCCTTCATGGTCACTGTGCTTACAGTATGTACGACTTTTAGTGACTATTACTCTTAAACATGAATAAACATGTTTGTTCACAAGAAGTTCAATAGATTGCTTGAAAAGGAGTACAAGGAAGTGAATTTACCACCCCTACTCCAACTTAATCGTCTTAACAAGTTCAAATAAATCTGTTTGTAGGAAAACTTAGGCCCCGCCCATTCCATGACTTGATTTTATTTAGCAGGGCAAAGAAGGTTAAGTCTTTTATTTAAGTTTATGGGTTTTATTTTGTTTCATTTTCATCAATACTGGGTTTACTTTGGGTCTACTGCCTAAAGAATTGATTTTTACAACTTAATATATCAGCAGCAGATTAAATCTTATGTAAAACAATGCATAATTTACATTTTTTTTCACAATTATTTGCTATTTTCTTATTGTTAATCAAGAGGATTTCTGTTTTTAAGCTTACTTTCCTTAAAATGAAAATTATGTGGGACTAATTGGACCAAAAAACACATTATTGATTGTTTTGTTTCTTTCTGTCACACTTGATTCTTATGGGTTGATATTCACGTTTCTGATAGTTTCATTGAGAAGATACAGAGTTGATTGAAAACTGTTTGAAGGCATGTTTAAATCTTTAAGACTCACTCCAATCATCTTTTAATCTGTTGCAAAAGCGTTCCTAAAGGCATTTTCAATGTGAATATGCTGTTTAAATAGCCAAAATAAAAAATAATAATAAAAAACGTGTTGTTTTCTGGGATGTATTTTCTGCGGAAGGAATTCTTTAGAAATTCACCTTTGAGTTCAGGGCAGGACGATTGTAGTAAGCCCGCCCCCATACCCATCATCAATCTGTTAAAAGCTTTTTCTAACCTTTTCATTTGCTCCTGATTCACAACGATTTGGATAAAGAAATATTCAGAAATGCAATTTTAAGTTCAAATTTTTTCATCCATCATGAGAAAAAGTTACTAGAACGATTTAAAAACAAATTTTTATTGAACTGGGTCTTTAAACAATCTTTAATATTTAGTCGCTAATAAATAAGAATATCAGTTTTACTCTAATCACTATCTCTCTTACACTTTCCAAACAAAGTTTGTGCTCCTCTGACAGATCCGGATGAAGTCCCCCACTGGCTGCCGGTGGTCAAAGCTTTCCTTTTTTTGTGGACTCTACCTGGAGGAGCGTTTGCCTATCCAACCCATCACGATTCCTCCCCGATCCTCCAATCTAAAAATGCTCTGACTGCTGTCAGCTGCTGGTAAGCATCACTCATGAGCGCGTGACACAACACCATTAAAAAAGATTCTAAGAGATATATAGCAAGCTGCCAAAACAGCCGACAGATTGAACTCTCAGCTCCTCATTATGTGTTCCTATACCTCCTCCACCTGTCTAATGACTGCTATTTCCTGTTGCTGAGCAAGATGTGATTATTCTGTGCATACCAGGGAGCGGAGAGCTGCATTAGGGCAGAAACTGCATCTGATTGTGCTTGGAAGGATCAGCTTCTGTAAGGTATAGGTATCTGCACGCCGCCGTAGAAGAAGACGGAAAAAATTGGGACGGATCTGGAGGGCTGAGCAGGAGCTCACCCAACGAGAGAAAGAGCTTTGGCTCAAACTGTTTCTGGGATGTTCTGCAGATCAAAAGAAAAGTCGGGCTTCTTTTATGAAAGTTTTATTTCAGCAAAAGCAGACCAGATTTCCAAAACATTTCAGACTATTAAGGGCAAGGGCGGCTCCAGGAATTTTTTCTCTGGGATTGCTAATTTGGTTTTATGTAAAATCACATTTCCAAAAAGGAAAGTAAATAGGAATACATATTAATATAATCCTAATTAATACCAGATTTAAGTTTGTCTTGCACTTTTTAACTGTTAAAAACAACATATTCTCACTCTCAACTCGCCACGTATTAACAAATGGTTAAGGAGTCCTTCACATCACTTTTGTCCCCAACTCACAGTCTGTTCCCATTAAATCACGGGTCCTCAACCGTGAACCGGAACCGGTCCAGTACCAGGACGCAGAGCACACCGGTACCCTAACCCCAATCTGCTACCAGTTATAAAAAAGTTGTACATTTGCCAATAAAAAGTTTTAAATTTATGAGGAAAAAAAGTACATTTAAGGAGATTAAAAGTTGTAAATTTATGGGAAGAAAATTTGTAAATTTACTTTAAAAAAGTTGTAAATTTATGAGAAAAAAAAAATATTTAAGGAGATTAAAAGTTGTAAATTTATGGGAAGATTTTTTTTTCTAAATTTACTAGAAAAAAAGTTGTAAACATTTTAAATTTACAAGATTAAAAGTTGTAAATTTATGAGAAAAAAAATAAATTTAAGGAGAATAAAAGTTGTAAATTTATGGGAAGAAAATCTGTAAATTTACTAGAAAAAAGTTGTAAATTTATGAGAAAAAAAATGTAATTTAAGGAGATTAAAAGTTGTAAATTTATGGGATGAAAATTTGTAAATTTCCTAGAAAAAAGTTGTAAATTTATGAGAAACAAAGTCCTAAATGTACAAGATTAAAAGTTGCACATTTATTAGATAAAACATTTAAATTTACAACATTAAAAGTTGTGAATTAATGAGAAAAAAGTTCTAAATTTATAAGACTAAAAGTTGTGAATTTATGAGAAAGAATAGTTGTAAATTTACGGGATTAAAAAATGTAAATTTACAATATAAAAATGTGCGTCCAGGCCTGGTTCACGTCCTGTAACCGCGTCGGGTACCATGTCCGTTGCTGGGTTAGGGTACCAGTACCGGGTTAGGGAGGACCAGTCTGCATGCGGTACCACATCCCGTAACACGAGGGCTGTGGACCCTTGATTTTCCAAACAGTCAGCCTGTCAAAAAATGACGAGTTGGTGACACCCAAAACGTCAAAAGTTTATTTGAGAGTCATTTATCTAAGAGGAGCTGTTGAGGGGGGCACCAGCATCAACCCCCTTCCCTTTGCCACACATGTGCCGTGTGCTTTTAATGCCCAAAACCAGTTTTTCACGCCCCTTTTCCTGACGATTTATGATACTTTAGCTCAACGCCCGTCCAAAAATGTGTTCATAAGCTAGACGCTTATGAAGGTGCTACTGCTAAATGTTTTCAGCCTGATCATACATGGAGCGGCATTTGTGTTTATCTCATTACAATGAATTAGATTTATTTATCACCTGCAATATTTCAAATTATCCACAAACAAAAGGCTAAAACCTGTAGTTTCTGACTAAATGTACATGTCTTGAGACCAAATCTACAGAAACTAAGAGTAAAAACTGCTTGAAAATATATCTGAAAATAAATCGGCCTTGAGTACCCCCTACATTTTTCCGTGTCACCCTCCTGATGTTCAAATTAAACTTAAAATCGTTTTTTGACAATGTTTTTAAAGCTCCTAACTGTGGAAAGATTTGTTTCAATGAAATTTCAAGTAATTATTATCAATGGAACATGTGACCCACAACATGTACTAACCCCGCTACTTAAACCTTTGCTTTTAGCGACATATTGAATCTGTTACTGATGAATATGAAACAGAAAATTTAAAAAGTGAAGGTTTCCTTTTCATTAATTTTGAAGCCCATAAAAACACACCAAAGAGAACACACACATGCACACACCTGTAAATGAAGTAAATGAAGCCCACACGTTTCTCCTTCTAGAGAAAACACCTTTCGCTTTTAGCCTAAAAGACTGTTCTTAGAAGGGGCTGGTCCTCACTTAGTGACATCACAATGTAAGGACCCCCCTGTTTTCATGAATTGGGAGGGGCTGGTGCTCAGAGCACAGGTTTGTAGAAGAATGTTCAGAGATGAAAAGGAGCAAAATATCACTTTGGGGTTGTTTCTTTGTGAGGAATTAACATTTTAATACACTTAAAAGCTCCAAAAAGTGGATTTTTGCATGATATAAGACCTTTAAAAATGAGTTTCTAAACTGCAGATGCTATGCAATTTTACATTTGTGTAAAAAAACAAAAAAACGTTAGCTATTTAACAGCTGGTTGGTGAGAAGGCCTTGGTTCAAATCCCGGCTGGATCTTTCCTTTCATGGAATTTCCATGTTCACATTGTGCATGCATGAGTTTTCTCCCAGTACTTTGGCTTCCTCCTTCCATGCTAGGTGTGCATTCGAGTGTTTGGCCTTGCAACAGATGTTCAGGGTGCACCACACCTTCACCCAGCAGTAGCTGTGATAGGCCCCAGCAACTCCATGGCCTCAAAAGGGATTCAGCAAGTTAAGATGAATGCTGTAAAATGATTAAACTAAGTCCAAACAAAAAAAAAAAAATCTCCTGAGGTGAACACCACAAGGTAAGTGGAGTAAAGGATTCAGCTCAGGTAATCTTTGCAGCCTTGAACTCAGCTGGAGATGAAATCCCTCAGGCTGCTTGTGCCTTTTTTGGTGCAATTCTTTAACCAAAACTGTTTTCTGTCTCACTGAATTATTGGTGGGTTTATGAGTAGGAGAAATGCACTCGTTAAAAAAAAAAAGAAAAAAAATCTTTCTTTTTTGTAGATAGTGCTTGAATATCGTTTGCAGAATTGAAGGGACTCCTGCTCAGAAATTGTCAAAGAGCAATCACTGTGTATTTTCCTTCAGGTGTAAGTCTGACTGTGTGGAAAAGATGAATGGCAAAAAACTAGCTTGGAGACATGAAGCCAATGAGGAAACTTCTTCAGGTGCAATGCAGCTGACAGCCTGTAAAGGCTGATTCCAGTTTTCTCGTGAAATATGGGACCATCAGCTAAATTCCCTTCTTTTGATCTTCAGGTTTTTACATTGAAAATAATTGCACAAATTGAACAGACACTGGGAATATTAAAACCTGAATTCTGTCCAATCAGGTTTCAAGCTCTAAATAATTTTAATTCTGAAATGATAAAAGACTAAATCAGATTTTATGTCTTCAAAGCTCCAGTTCACAAATCAATGGGGGGCAACCTAGAGACTACCAATGAGGTGACATCTGTCAAATGGCTAGTACCAAATGTCATTTGACGGCTGCCGTTTGACAGATCATTTTTCAGAGAGAAACATCTAATCCATACTGAAATCGATACTCCATGTGAGTGCAGCTATTGTTGTTGGAGCTGTCCTGCTCATCTTAGTTTTCAGAGCTCTAAATCATCTGCTGCTCGCTTGCAGACGACAAGCCTGTGGCAAGGAAACTGAAAATGAAAACATCATCTGAAACATGGGGCTCAAGTGCTCTTGGGGAGAAACCGCTTTGTACTTACCTCCGCGGCTCACCTATCTTCCGCCGCTCTCTCATCCAATCACAGCCCCCCACCTGATCAAACCCCACGACCTTGGTGAGTGAAACAAGAACATTTTCTCACAACATTCATGAGTGTGGAGAGTTCTCAACCAACTACCACTTTTTTTTTCTTTTCTATTTTTTAGCCCTTATGTCTGCATTACATTAGCTCATTTGGCTAATTTGGTATCTACTGTGGATTTTTAAGCTAATTTATCATTTAGCTAATATTTTAGCAACACATTCACTCTTTTGACTAATATGGCAATCCTTTTTTTTAGGCAAATTTGGTTTTTACCTAATATTTTAGCAACATGCGATTTGTTTTGTCTAATTTAACACCTACTGAAGTTTTTTGGGCAATTTTTAAGTTTAGCTAACATTTTAGCTTGTTTTGCCTAATTTAACATCTTGTTTTTTTGGGCTATTTTGAACCTTTGCTAACATTTTAGCTACATGCTAGCTTTTTTTCTCTTTTGTTTTGGCTAACTTGACATCTACTGAGATTTTTGGGGCTATTTTGGAGATTATATGGTATTTTTGCTTTGTTTTCCCTTTAGGCTATATTTTTTTTTTAGCTAATAATTTAGCAACATTCTAGCTAGTCAACCAACTACCACTTTTTAATTTATTTTTTACATTTAGCCGTTATGTCTGCATTACATTAGCTCATTTGGCTAATTTGGTATCTATTTGGATTTTTAAGCTAATTTATCATTTGGCTAATATTTCAGTCACACACTCACTCTTTTGACTAATTTGGAATTCATTTTTTTAGGCAAATTTGGTTTTTACCAAAAATTTCAGCAACATGCTATCTGTTTTGGCTAATTTAACATATACTGAAGTTTTTTGGGCTATTTTGAACTTTAGGTAATATTTTAGCTAAATGTTAGCTTTTTTTCTCTTTTGTTTTGGCCAATTTTACATCTACTGATATTTTTGGGGCTATTTTGGAGATTAGATGGTATTTTTGCCACATGCTTGCTGTTTAGGCTATGTTTTAATTTAGCTAAATATTTAGCAACAGGCTAGCTTTTTGGTCCAATATGGCAACTACTGTGTGTGTTTTTTTTTTAGTATAATTTGGCACTTATCTAATATTTAGCTAGCTATCGGTTTCAGCGTTTTCAGTTATCAGTTTCAGCATTTCAGCTCTTCCATCTTTAGCAGCCAGATTCAGCTTACAGCATTTACAATTACCTGCGATAATGCTATATATCTAATTTGAGAATTAACTTTGAACAAGAATAATATTTTAGCAGTAGAAGCTTTTCATTCTCAATTTTGCAGGGGTGGTTGTATGAAGTCTGCCCTCTCATTGAGGGTAGAGTACCAACAGTTTTTCTTTTTTCTAACCCAGTACCGGTTCCACATCTGGTACCGTGTCTGGTACTGTGCCCGGAGGTTTGAGGACCTGTGATTTACTTCAATCTGACTGACATAAAGTAAGAGGTGACACTTTAGTCCAGCAACACACTCTAAAGCAGGTGAATAAACACATTACGTTGACTAACCAAAATCTTAATTAATGAAATGTGAGAAAACTCGGTGCATAAATGTTGAAACTAACCTTTTAGCCTTTTGCTGTTAAGTATGTCAGTACAAACATCCGATTTTGTGTTACACGACAAACATTTCATTTGCAAAAAGTGAGAGGGTTCACCTGTTAAACAAATCGCACAAGTGTCATCGTCTCATCATAACAGCTCTTATCTTCCCACTTCAAAACAAACATCCTCTTGAGTCGAATGATTCAGTGGGGAAACGTCCTCTCGGTGACAATCCTTTTGTCACGCTGATACAATCACACCTGTTAATGTCAGGAAACTCAGCTCTTCCTCGTTGATCTTTCTTCATCTTTTTCTGTTGTGAAGCAGCACACAGATATCTGCCTTTTATTCCTCGCAGAAAGCCGCTGGAAGCTCTGCCTTGTATTCTTTGGTTATTAAAACTAAATTCATTACTTCAGCAAAAGGCCGCCGCCTGTTTTCCCTCTGTGTCTCTCCCTGCAGTGGTGGCTACAGCTGCGTGTCACCAAATAGTTACTTTATAAATGGAGGCAGGCATTCACATAATTAAAACCAAGATGCTTGGACATAATTCTTAATTAAGCACTAATGTGATAAAGTGTGATGGCAGGACAAAACTCTACTTTAAGGGGAACAGAGGCCTTTGTAATGGGGTGATTAATGGACTTAAGAGAGGAAGAAGATGTAATTGGTCGGTCGTTCCTCCCAGCTGAAATGCTGAAAAGAGCTTGCCATCTGCTGCAGAGGGCTCCTTGCTGAACAAAGTTATGCTGCCTGGCTGTAAAAACCATAGTGTGTTCCGATGAGACTGCTTTGTAAGAAATGCATCTTAAATCTAAGCGGATTAGCATTCCTTCAACCCTTTTCTAATCATCTTCATTGAAAAAAACAGGAAAAATCAAGCTTTACATAGAGAATATTTTAAAGGTTTACTTTCCTGTTTAAAAGCACAACAAAATGTACCTTTAGTGGCTTTGCATGTCTCTTCTTACATCCAATCTATCTAATTATGCTTAAAATTGTAATTGTTTTAAAAAGAAAACAAATAAATGACAATTTTCTGATTCTTTCAGAGTAAAGGGCTTGTTCCAACCCGTATTGGGTTTTTATTTTTGTCTGGTTTTGTTTTTTAAACTGTAAATTGTTTCAAACTGTGCGAGGATGAGAAGCACTTTTTTTTATAAATACAATTAAAAAAATATAAATACAGTTTGATGTGACCTTAGACTAAATGAGCCTCTTTAGAAGATAGTAAAGTTTTTTTCAAATTGGAAAATGTTTTAGGAGTCTGCCTGTGTGTCATAACAATGAAATATAAGAGATAAGTGTGTTTTAGTTTACTGAACACCGTTTAGAGCAGCAAGCTATGCCTCCGGAGCCACATGTGGTTCTTTTACCCCTCCATTGTGGCTCTTTGGTTAAAATAAAGTGTTTTTAAAAAAATAAAAAGTAACTGTAAAGGAAAAGAATAAAATAAGTAAATTACCTTAAACTGTGTTCAACTCATTTACAAACAGTTGAAAGACAACAGTAGCTGTAATCCTCCATCAAATCCTTTTTAGTTTATCAACGTCATACTGACACATTTGGACTTAATTTTGAGCTTCATTTATCACAGAAAATCAATTTATTGTCAGTAAGCACAACCAGAATTAAAGATACATTAAATTATAATCCACTAGATTATAAAGCAGATTTTCGCTTTTTGAACAAATTTAAGGATTTAAAGTGTTCCTTGTGGTTTTAATATATGGGAGGGGTAACTTAATTAGCTTTGATTCAGTTTTTGTTGGTTATATTTATGATTTTTGTGGCTGAAATGCACAAGAAACAGTAAAATAAACCGATTTTTTTCTTTTTTATCATTGACTTTACACTTCCTACTGCCGGGATGTCTTTTATTTTGAAAGGAAGTCATGCAAAGCTCTATCAAAAGTTATAAATTGTTTAATTTTTTTGAAGCTACTTTCTCTTTATGTCTTAATTATGCCAAATTAAAAACACACACAATAGTTTATATAAATGTATCATGTCAGTATGCAATAACATAAATATAAATCAGTATCTTATTTTTCTAAAGGTTGAAGACTTTGTGGCTCCTACTGGGTTTTGATTGGTGAGAAATCGAAACCTGAATGACTCTTTAAGTTTTAAAGGTTGCAGACTCCTGATTTAGACTAAATAGTAACACAAATAAGTTCTTATTGATGTGTAGCTGGAGTCATGGCAAGACGATTTAAACCTGAAATTGTTAACTTTCCTGAAACTTTCCCACATGTTAACAAGTCCGACTCATGTGCTCCTGTCATTGACTGTATATGACGAACATTTCATGAAAAAATTTAATTAATTTGGTTGGAGCTGGAAGTAAGATGGAGGGTTATACATTTAAATATAAACTCAATGAAAAAATAGCCACCATATGAGGCAGTAAGAAGTTGACCGATCAGAAGATACTTTATGTGATTTTTGTGCAAATTTATGATTAATATCTAGAAAAATAACATTGATTTTGCCTCTTTGAGAAGCAAACTTTACTTTGATCTGGTGAATTCTTGAGGTCTCCGACATGGTGTTAAAAAGAAACGGCCTAAGTCAGAAAAAGATCACTTTTATCCTCACCTGAATCCCTTTAAGCTACCTTAAATTATTTTTTCAAATATCAAACAGTCACAGACGGGAGTTTTTCAGCGTGTTCACAAGTGGCTCCCTGTGAATTTGTCCTCTCTGCTCTAATGAAAAAGTCCTTCATCATCTCACTAAAAGGAGTTTTCATGAAATATGCAACCCTCGCCCTCTCAAATCCAGTCTTAGGGAAGAACAAAAGAGCTTGATGTTGCTGCTGTTTCTTCCCAAATATTCTAGTTTAGAGGGGAAAGAACTAAAGTAGCAATAAGCTGGAGGATCTGCTGTATGTTGCTCTCTGCCAGACTTGCTTTGATAGTTAGATTATGAAAGAAATCTCATCTGTGAGGTCTTTATGCTGCTGCAACAAAGGTTAGGAGATGTTTTTGCCTGACTTGGTGCTTCAGACGGTGAAGACGGCGCTGCTTTTCTCCAGCAGTTCTGCTTGTTGTTCAAAACATTTCTCGCAAACCATTTGTGTGGAGTTAGAGAGTCAGTCGTCTGAGGTCGCGTCCCACTTAAAGACCTGTCATCGAGAGGAAGATGCTGTTGAGGAGGAAACGTAATTGAAATGCCGGAGAAGGTTTTTGCAGAAATGAAGCAAAGATGATTTTATTCAGAGGATTGAATCCTAACAATATCTGAAAATCAGTTTGTTCTTATTGATTGCTTTGATTAAGCAAATAATTTAATCAAATTAAATCAGTTTATGGTTTGGGTCATAACCAAAGGATATGTGGTTGGATAATTTTGATACTAGTTTAACTGAATATCAAACCCAGCAGAACCAAGAAACAATTTTCTTCTGAGCTTTTAATTGATTGATTGGTTGGTTGACGTTATTTCAAGCAGAGATTGTGGACAAAAACACCGATTTCATTACTGAAACAATAAAATGCATTGATTAAAAAATAAAAACAAACAAAAACATTCATATCACATTCGATTAATTAAATATAGTAATTATTAGCTAGAGTCAAGTAGAGTTTGACTGAAAAGGAGTGGGATGACGTGAGTTTATTTAATCCCACCCCTTCTTAGTTACTTCATTTTACAGTTTTACTAAGTTTTTGTAATCTGGTTCTGATCAGATCAAGTGAAAGTTCGTTTTTTTCCAAGTGAAGATTATTGATTAATCTGAAAAAAACATAATTTCATAATTTCAGTGAACTATAACATGATCAACTTAAAAAAAATTTTTGTTTTTGTTGTTAATTTGAGGTCGCCCCCATTAAAGCGGTCCAAAAAAACCCCATAAATTAAATTAAATAAAAAAAGAATTAATACGTTCATATTGATTAACGGAAATAAATTGCAGCTCCTTTGATTTGCCTCAGTGTTTCAGGTAGAAACACTTCATCAGGCATTATCCCACTTACACCACAGTCACGTATGAAATAAATACATTTTCAATCAGTTTTTAGTACTTTATTCTTGTTATTTTTTGGTTTAGATTGCTTTTTCATAAAAAATGAATATTTGATTCATATTCTGGCACGACAACGCGTCGCTGAGCCTCAACTGCAGCAACAAATATCTAAATACTGATCGTCACGATAGGTTAAATAAAGCAGTAGTTCAGAGAGATTATTATTCATATTTTATTTTTATCTCTGAAGCTTCGTTTCTTATACTGCAGACATAAACATCTTTATTGTTCTACTTATCTTACTGTTGATGTGTTTTGTGCTCACAATTTACAATTCTGGGTTAAAACTTGATGCATTTAAAAATTTTAGACAGTAAAAAAAAGAAAACTTTCTCTCTGGTCTGTTTTTGTTCAAAAAGTCATAAAATTAACCTAGTAAAACGTTGCGATTAATCGTGATTAATCACAACAAAAGATAATTCTGATAATTTTGTAATCATTTGACAGCACTAAATAAAAATAAACATTCTAAATTTAAAGTTTTGTGTGTGATTTCATATTGTGATAACAAGTGGTCGACAAATACAGCAACAAAAAAAATAAAAATCGCGATTATTTTCCAGGTTTGTGATTAATTAGTCAAATTTTTTAAATCAATTCCCAGTTTTAGAAAAAAACCTAAAACAATAATTTAAAAAAGGAATAAATTACTTTAAAAAAAGAGGCCAAGTTTGAATTTGTAGGTTCTCCATGGTTAAAGAAAAGAAAACAATTTGACCAAAAAGTTCTTTTATATTTTTTTCCTTCCAGACTTTGGCAGAAAATCTAAAAGCAGAAGTATTAATATTCCCTTTAATTGATATTTATTGAATTAAAAAAAAATGTTTTTACACCTTAGAATGACAAACATTAAGAAGTGTGTGTTGCAAAAATGTATAAATTCGCTCAAAAAATCTTTCAAACAGAAAAAAATGTTTTTGTAAACAATTTTGAATCAAAAGTAAATTGTACTTAAATAATAAAAGAAACTCAATAATTTAGAAGGATATGATACATATAGAATTCAGGACAGTTTATTTATGTTACCAGAATAAAATAATTGAAATTTTCTTTTTTTATCTGTTTTTTTGTGAGTTTTTGTTTCAAATTTCATAAATATTTTCCTAGTCATTTACCTTGGTAGGAAAAGCGTATCACAGGATTTCATTTGAGGAGGACGAGGAGTTCAGCTCTCTGCCTGCTTGGCTTAAACAAGCAGATTTGGTTTTGTTTTTGGTTGTAACCACTGCTGAGCCCAAAGCATGCGACTCCCTTTGATATCATTGATGTTCCTCCACATCACACCAGGCTGCAGAGGAGCCTGCATGCACGTCTTAGTCCCGAGCAATACCACAAGGTTCCAAAAACTCACATCAGTCAAGTGGACACTCTGCTGTGTAATTGCTGCAGACTCTCCAATTTACATAAAGATGAGTTCAGCTCCTCTTTTGGCACCTCGCCTCCTTGCTTGGAATTTTCTGACATCCCGTTCACCTTCCTATAAAAACTCTCTGAAATGTCTGCTCTTGTGTGGTAAATGTCTGTGAACAGGACTGCTCACCTGGAGCTACGTGCAGCAGAGATGAAGGAGCCAGTGATCTGTGTGTTTGGTTTAGTGTGAACGTTTAGAGCTCCGCTCTGTTTATGCATCTGCCACTTTGCTTCTCACAGTTAAGGGTCAGTAGTTATGTTTATGAATCCCTTTAGAAGCAGACGCATAATGATGCACTCCTCAATCTAGATTGGACCATTTCTGTCTGAGCTTCACCACCAGGGGGCACTAATGTTCCACATCTTCACACTTGATGGCGGCATCCTTCTTCCTCACACAAACGCATAAAACAAAAAAACATAGATATTTGTTTTTATTTCAAAATCATAAAATCTGAAATGTATGTTTTTTTTCATGTTTCATTGGCGGGTAACACTTCTTTTGGTTTTGCATCCTACTTTGAATCGAGAACAACAACCTGTTCTGACATGATTGTGATTGTTACTTAAAGCAAATATAAGTTGAAGTTTCGTAGATGTTAGTATGAGAATGAAATGGTCATGTTTCCTAATATGTCAAAAAGAAAAAAAAATCTGCATAAACACAATTTTTATATATATATGTATATAAATGGATAGTGCAGAGGTCTGCAACCTGCGTCTTCAGAGCCACATGTGGCTCTTTTACCTCTATAGTCTCTCTCAGGTCGAAGAAAAATAAAATAATAGTAATTTTAAAAGTTTTTTTTCATTTATGTAATTCAGTTTACTATGGAATTTTAGGCTATTTTGGAGTTTGGCTAGTAATTAAGCAAGAAGTTAGCTTTTTTTATTTCCCTAATTTAGCCTCTACTGAGTTGGCTAAAAACAATTAGCGATAAGCTAAAGTTTTTGGCTAATTTGCAATCTACTGAGAATTTTTAGGCTAATTTGGAGTTTAGCTTCTATCTTAGCAACAAGCTAACATTTTTGACCAATTTAGGTTACTGAGGAATTTTGGGCTATTTCAGAGTTTAGCTAGTAATTAAGCAAAGAGCTAGCTTTTTTGGCTAATTCGGCATCTAAGGTAAAAATGGAAAAATATTTTTTTGAGAGATGCTGGTTTCTTTTTAGATTTTTGCTTTTGATTGTGCCAAAACATAGGAATTTTTTATTTTAATTTTTTTTAATGATAATGAATTATCCAAATTTCTTAAAAGCTAAAGTAAATCAATGTTGCTCCCTTTGATCAGTAGAAAACCAGTCCAAATGGCTCTTTTACTGTTAAAGGTTGCCGACCCCTGGGATAGTAGAATAGAACACCAACATGACATCTTTTAAAAACCAAATTAAAAGAAAATTGCATGATGGCTGATTTTTTTTTTTTATTTAACTTTATTTTGTTTGTTTAAGCACAAGATTAAGTTAAATTTAGAAGCTTAAAGAACTTAAAAATATATATCATCACAACTATTTTGTTTTTATTTCTTGGATATGACGTAAAATGGTTAAAAATTAAGTTTCATACTCTTCTCTAAAGAAAATTGTTCCACTTTGCTTTGAGGACCACTAACCAGGACATAGAAGATCAACTTTTTAGATCCGTTTAAACTCTTAGATTTTCAGCTTTTTCAGATTTCAGATTTTCAGTGAATGGAAACATCTTCCAGACAGTCTAAAGTTGACTGTTGGATTCTTTCTCCATCTCCTGCTGTTCACCACCTAATGTTGGAAGAGGCTCGCTGCAAAATGTCTTGCTCCAGGCATTAGCAGCTTTTCGCTAATGTAGCTGACCGGCGACTATTGATGACATCATCGAGTGGGAGTGACGTCCGAATTAGAAGACACTGTTTTTCCATAACTCTCCATTTGGAAGTCTTAATGTAGGGGTAGAGGAGGAATTCGGATTTGGTGTAGTAAAATTCCCGCCAGGCACAAGCTGCAATAATTAATTCCTCCTTCATCATCAAACCGTTGACACTTTCGTGTATTAGCGGGACGCCATCCATACAGTACTGCTGAATCGTCAAAGCTTGACCTGGTTTAACTTTCACGTTAAGCGGTCAGCCCAAGAAACGGTTGTAGAAACTAAAGTAGTGAGGCGTGAACGCAGGAATTTTGATTGTGAAGGCCTGATATGTGCACATAAAGGAGCATTTAGTCTTTTCACTGAAAGCGGCAGCTTGAACATGTCGAAGGCGGCGTGAACGTAGCTTGAGACTTTACACTCCACATAAATACCAGACAGATAAGCTACTGAAAGAGACAGTTAATATTTTATTAAAACTGCTTTAGAAATTGCATTAGAAAGGATTTTATTTTGAAATATCTTTGGGTAATTTTAGAATGGACTGCACTATAACTGATCTGTGATCTGCTTGATGTTCTCGATAAAGTTGTGTCACATTTGATGCATTAAATTGAAGAATTTAGACTTAACTTTGACATAAGTGACTCTGAAATCCTGATAATAGAAATTATTTGAGCAGTTTCTGTTCATGCATGAAATGTTTGACAATTAGTTGAAGAAGCAGAACAACTTCTAAGTGAAATAATCCAAAAATTTAGTATAAACATTTATTTATACAAAAACGTTATTTAGTACAAACAACTGTAATTGAGTACATTTTAATCTAATATTATTACTCGTACTATAATCATATTACATAAACTGTGATCCAGTTACTCTAAAGGATTTGTTTCATCTGATGTAAGAAATTGAATCATCAGAGGATTTTTTTCATCCATTGTAATCAGTTTCTTTTAAAATTTTCACCATTTGCGGTTCAAATATGCAAATTTGGCTATACGGTCTTGATGTGTGGCTGCAACAATGTTTGTCTAAAAACTATGCACAGAATGGATTTTATTTTCTTTCAACACAGAAAATCAAAAGCCAAAACCTCCACTGGAGGTTATTGAGATTTGTCAATACATGTGAAAAATCTATAAACCAGAGGATGCTCCTTTTTTATTCTGTTAAATCAAGGTTTTTTATTTTATTTTTTTTCAGTGTCTAGAAATAACCAAATGTTCCCGTTCATTCGTGGAGGTGTTTGGTGAAGGTCACTGTTGTTGAGCTTCTTTAATATTTCGGCTTTCAAGGAAGAGATCCAATCAAAACCCTCTAAAGCCGTTTTCACTTAATCCCCGCCACGTAATGTTGCAGGATGAGGCCTGTTGAACCAGCGGCTGTTGAACTAGCGGTAATCAGCTTAGCTTAGCCCCACTGTAAATATGCAAATAGTTTTTGATGATTAATTGACCCTAGTTTGGAGTGCAGCCAAGCAGATTGCAAGAGAGAGAGTGTGTGAGCGAGGAAAAAGAGCAAAAGTGTAGAATAGGAGTTGACATCTGAAAAAAACATGGAGTAAATAGATTTTTGTTGTTTTCGTCAGTGTGACGCCAGAATAATAAAAGCATTCTTGGAATTAGAACAAGCACTTTGATGGCACGCAGAGAAAGAGAGCAATAAATAATTCTTGACTAAAGGAATATGAGGGATAATTACAATTTGCTGCTCTATAGAACTCATTCTGACTCAATGCCCACATTTAAGCATTTTCAGCTTTCAAAAATGTCTCCGCTGTTGTGCTCTGCAATTGCTGTTTTCTACCTGAGTAGCTCGAAATTAAAAATAGGGACATCACTTCTCCACGCCACAACTACCCAGCATGCAACGAGCCCCGCTCAATGCAGCAGAACAGGTAGTTCTTAAGTTGTCTTGCACAAATAATGACTCCTCATCAACAAACTCCTGCGTCAAACTGATGGTTTTGAACAGGCAGCTGACCTGCTGCACTTTTGTGCCAGGAAATGTATTTAAATATAATTTGTGCTTTTTTTTTTTCAGTAAAATATAAATACATTTTCAAACGTATAAGGAAATAGTATTTTAAATGAATGATTAAATGTTAGACTTTACTTTTATTATATAAAATACACATTACAGAACTGGTAATTTGACAAACAAATATAACATGTTTTTAATTTGCTCTTTTTATTCAGATTATTCAAGTTCAATTAAATTACCTTTATCAGGAGTCTACAACCTTTGCCAGTAAAAGAGCTATTCAGGCCTGTTTGGTACTGATCAAAACCTAATAGGAGCCACAAAGACTTTTTATTTAAACTTTTAGGAAAATTTGACACTACTTTGCATCATTACATTGTTGATTCTTATGATAAATATAAATTCTATTTATATTTGGCATGAAAATATACATAAATATTAAGAGAAACTGACATTTTCTTGAAGTGAAATGCTGTTTTTTACTTTTAAAAGGACCTCCCTTTCAAAATAAAACTTTCTGTCCCAAAGGAAAATGCTGGTGAAGACATTATATTTCCTATGAAAGGTTTTAAACAACGCAAGACAAAAACATTTTTTTCCTGCTATACCTTATATCTGAATAGCTACTAACCATTGTTATGCAGCATAAGATAAAATTAACTTTAAAGTCATAAAATAAACTCAGTAATCAGAAAAGGTCAGACTTTTTACCAAAGTTCTGCTTTTGTAATCTGTGTATTCTGGGGGAAGCATAAAGCAAATGAGGCCTAATGAAGTCAGCAGGGATATGAAAACAGTTGATCTACTAGATTAATTTAAGCCATAAATTTAATTAAAATAAACAAAATCAATGCTAAATTAGCAACCCTTACTTTAAAAAAAATTGCTATCATTTTTTTTTTTCTGTAACCAGAGAGCCACTGTGGCGGGATGAATTGTGGCTCCAGAGCCTCAGGTTGCAGATCTCTGGCTTAAACCATCCAAAATCCACTTTTTTGAGCTTTCCAGTGTTTATAATGTTAACTCCTCCAGAAAAAAATCCCAGAGGGGTATGTCATCTATTCACACTTTTTTTTACAATTTTTTTTTTATCAAGCGTTCATCTAAAACCCTGCGCTCTGAGCACCAGCCCCTCCCAACCCACAAAAACGAGCGGGTCCTAGCATTTTTTTTCCTTCATATTAAGTACAAAAACGATTTAAAATGATGACTCAAAACATGAATTTTACAAGGATTGACTGAGGAAAGAAAGAGCATGGGGCCTGATTGCCCAAAATCTGGGTGAATTATTCGACATGGGGGTGGCAGGACAATCCGAATTCCTCCAGAAGCCAGGGGAGAGGGGGATTAGTCCAGAGATGCAACAGACACAATGTAAACTGACGATTGTGAGATGAACTCCTCACGACTGACAGTATACAGAGACCTGGACTGATTTGCGTTCCAAACAGGAAGTACTTGTAGGTCCCAAAAATCTAAAAACTCATCAGAAAAGCTATTACTGAGTCATAAATCAGAAGAATCATTCTATTTTCTATTGGTGACCTCTCAGTGCACTGTCCAGTTGTTTATATACAGTCGATGCTCCCCATGAAGTGGAATGCACCGAAGACAAATCAGTGAAAATCAGGCTTATTTTTAAGTGAGTTCCTTTAACTTTCTGTCAATTTTTATTTAAGGATCACCGTTTAATATTTCTTTTAAATATATTTTTCCATGTTATGTAAAGCACTTTGAGTAGTTTTGCAGACATAATGTGCTGTTTAAATAAACTTGCCTAGATGCCTTGAAGGACTTTTATACTGAATGGAGGCTTTATATACTTTTATTTAATGTTACGTTATAAATTATCTTGCTTGAAGAAGCAGGGGCCCAGACACTGACCAATAAGATATTAAGGATCATGGGGGGTTTCTTCTGTCCTGTCACACATTGGCCCGAAGCCACACATGACCCACCTTTAGGGTATGTGTGTGGAATCCATTTTAAAGGACATTGTCTGTCATGGCGACAATCCAGAGGACTCTGATCCAACTTTTTATTAAAAGGACTAAATTCTAATTGATTTTTTTCGTCACTTTCTTTCTCGTCAAAAAATATAGTTTAGTGAGGCCTTCCTCCCACTAGTCAACATTTTGCTACAAGGTGGTGTAACGGTTAGTCCTTAAAGCGAGAAGGCTGTAGTTCAAATCCCAGCTGGGACCTTACTGTGTGGAGTTTGTATGTTTCCACATGTATGTGTGGGTTTAATCCTCCAAAAAACATGCTTCATTATAGGCTAATTGATGTTTCTAAAATTTCATTGGGATAGGCTCCAGCAACCCTATAACCCAATGGGATTAAATAGGTTTAGAAGATGGATGGACATAATCAGAACTGAAACTTTATGGTTGAATCAAGTATTTATTTTGTATGTTCTGTTGAAATGTGATAAAACGTAATCCTGAAAAGGATGTTTATTCATTGAGTTCCATATTGAAAAGAAGAATACATAACAAATCATAAAAAAATGTTACTTCTATAGATAATTGAGGCGATTTTAGTTAAAAAAAAATTAATTTCTGCTGATGTAAAGACTCCACTTTCAGTTTTTGTGATGGTGCTAAACAAAGCAACAGACGTCTGATAAAGGGCATGATGTGTATCTGAAATCATTCTGAGTGAACAAGAAAGACACAAGAAAGAGCTCTGTAGCTTTGCCTCTGTTCTCACTAACACACACACAGACACACAAACGCACACAGAGCTCCCACCCCATGGCTCAAATGTCAACAAGGAAAATTGGAAATGAGTAATTCTTTCAAAGTGTGAAATAGATTGCTTCTCATATATGTACGTCCCTGAATATGACAAATTGATTCTTGGAAAAAAAAGGCGAGTGGCAAATTTGCCAGACAACTTTTATTGTTTTTTTTTTTTTTTTGAATTATGATTATGATTATTTATTTATATCGTTTTTACCAAACACAGCTCTCTGTTGTAATTGAAGTCGCCTCGCCCTCAGGGAAGTGTTCCTTTTTCCACCCTCTAATTTGTTCTTTTAGCATTCTCGATTTTCATCCCGTCAATAAATCGGCGAGTCAGAGAGAGAAAAGACGCAGTGATTATTCAATATTAACATGCCGGAGCCGTCTGAGATGTTTCCTTCGATTACAGTATCCATAATGTATCCCGCTGTCATTCCTGTGCGTGTGAATGTGCGTGCACGCCCGGCCTCGGCTGAGAACGAGTGGAATCAAATTGATTAGATGTCTGAACTACTCTCTGAAATTGTCTGCATTCTGTTTGTGTGTGTGTTTGATTGTCCAATTTTCCACCTTCTCATTTTCTGGTGTTTCCAACTTTCCATATATCCAATCCCCTGCTGAACACTCGATCAATTCTTTCTGCTCCCCGTTCCACCTTTACACAGCACTACGCCGGTGTGTGTGTGTCTATATATGTGTGTGTCTACTGAGGATTAATCTTTTATGAAGTTGCAAGTTTGTTGTTCTGTAAATGGGTAGAATCAGTTACCAAAAATAATTGTAAATTGCTAATGTTTTGCCTCTACAAGCACAGTTTCTACTTTTATAGATTTTACTTTCAGTGTTTGTTGCCACGGGCTACCAGTTATGATCAAAGTAGAGGCTCCTCCTGCCATCACTAGTGTCTTCTCCTCTTTCTTGTCTAGAACATCGGAGCATAGGGGTTACTTATACATTGTTAGATTTTTTGTTTTTTGTTTTGGAGGGCTGCATGATGGCATATCGGTTAGTGCAAATCCCAGCTAAGTTCTCCTCATGTATGTGTGAGTTTCTTCCCTCCAAAAACGTGCTTCATAGGGTTAATTGGTGTCTCTAAATTGGCCCTATATGTGCATGTGAGTGTGTGGCCCTGCATCAGACTGGTGACCCGTTCTGGGTTTACTCTGTCTTTGCCCAACAGTTCCTGGGTTGGGTCCAGCAACCCAGTTACCCCAACAGGGATTCAGCGAGTTCTGAAAAAAACGAACACACTTTACTGTATAAAGTACTTTTATTATTATTTTTATGCCACATAAAATAATAAATATAAGCATATGTAGCTTGATAAACTCTTTAAGAAAGAAAAAAAAAAAACATCAAAAAAGGGTATTTTTTTGCAGCTTATTGCCTTGGTACGGAGCACCTAAAGGGACATCAAATTATAAAAAAAAACAAAAACAAAAAAAAAAAAAAATTCTAAAATTATTTAGGGGCTCAGTTAAAAAAAAATTGAAGTTTACAATATTTTTTGGTTCTAAAGGCCCGGTCCCACAGGATTTGATGGCCGTCTTACGGGTAAAAAAGTTGGAAAATCGTCCACACGCACTTAGACGCGCCAACTTTATGCGTACACGCAGAATTGCAGTGATACAGACACCGGAGTCCATTCCTCTGCCAGAGCACTCCCTACTCGCGTGTAACGAGTCCTGACTCAGTCAGGCGCTAAACAGACGCTGTAAGCCGCGGTACAAGCGCAGACCGGTCGGGGAAACGGCCATGCACTAACGCGGATTTTCAGCGTCCAAGCACGTGTGCCTGCATTCGCTCCATGGCCTGATCTCGCACTGAAACTGCTGTTGCACCACCGTTTCACAGTCATTGCACGGCGGTACAGCTGGTACCACACAGTCACCCGCGGTCTAAATTTTTTAATTATTTACGTGTGTAAAGGCGGCCAAATTTTGCACCGCGTGTATGCGCGTCGATTCCGCGCCCCCTTATTGCCCGTTCCACTACCAGTCCACTCCTAACAGCGTCTTTACCACGGAGATTAAATTTTCTCCGTGCTCTAGCCGTGATATGGCTGTGTAAGCCAGTGGGACCGGGTCTTAAAAATATTTAGGGCCGCCATAAAAAATTTAAGTAAAAAAAGGGTTCTGGCAACTGACCAGAACTTTTTTTTTCTCTAAAAATAAAGTCAAACCAAAAAAAATCTGGTTAGTAATTGATGCACACCAAATAGTAACTGTTGCACAGCAGTTATTATCTGGTGCGCTAAAGTTACTATCCAGAATTTCTTTTTTTTTTTTTAATACTTAAATTTTTACCAAAAAAAAGTTCTGGTTAGTAAATCCTGATTTTTTTATTTTATGTCTTTGTGTTTTGAATATAAAAGTGATCAAACTACAGCTGAATAAATCCAAGTATATATATATATGTGTATATATATATATATATATATATATATATATATATATATATATATATATATATACACACATCTAAAATTAGCTCCACAGTGAATCATTAAGACATTATTTGAGGATACTCTACATATTTTAAACCGCTAGTACTCACTTATTAGCTATGGACTTGGCTTTTTCATTAACAGTGAAATGGCATACATTTATTTATAAAATGTATGAATTATATTGCATAAAATACAAATGAGTGTATTTTCCATAAAAGGTTGTATCATTTTCATCAGAAATTTACTTGAGTTGTGGGCAAAACTGTTGGAAGGAAGTAAGCCTCCAATGATATCCCATCATCCCTTTGTTTATAGCCTCTCCCTCTAATGCACAGACCCTCACAAGCTAACATTACCGGTTCAGTAAAAATGGCGTGCAATATTGGAGCTATCCAACAGTACAGTTTTAAGCCAGATGCCAGCTGGGACGAGAAAAATAAAGACTTACATCAATCTAGTCCTCTGTAAGTGGAAGCATCGCAATGGAGTGGAGCAGGAAGTCTGCCGATTGTAGTTTTTACATTAAAACTTTTCAAATGGCATTTTTTGTAACGTTTTATGATTTGAAAAAAGAAATCCTCACAGATGTAGTTTTCATTTTATGTTTCTTATGTCCTCCACCATGAGAAAAATGCTCTAAAAACTTGTTAAAAATACCAACAAAGTACGTCTTTAATGACATAGCATCCATATCAAACACATGGTCACTTGTGCTGTAACCTCACAGTGTTGGATCAGGACAAAAAATACAAGCCACTTCCAACAACGTACAATTCAGAACCACTGCAGTAACACTGTAGGACAGCTCAGCAGGTTTAATGTGGCTTCTGATCAACTATTCATGGAGCTCTGACAGATTGCACTATTAAATAAATATCAGGCAGTATCTATCTGGTCCACAGCATTACTGCTCATGACCAGCTGCAGTGGTAAGTCAGTTTTTCCTCAACATCTGGACAAAGTGAATTAAAGAACACTGTTGGAAAAAGCTGCACATCCAGCTGAGTTTTTGTACTGGGTTTATCAAGAAGCAGCAACCTAGTCTAAATATTTAACAAATAGGATGCTGTTTTACAAAAAATCAGAACTTGGGAGTATTTGGCAGCTTTATTATCACAGGAAAGAAGATTCTATGAAGGAGACAGTTTTATTTTTCTATATGTTAAAAACACACAAAAATAAAAATCTAACGTTAATTAGCTTAACATGCAAATCTGTTATTTGTATCTGCTTTAGTCTATTGTGGCTGTTCTATACCAGCAAGTCTAAAATTCCAAAATCCAGTCTCCTAGAAATTTCCCAGAAGTCTCTGCAATAAACCAGAATGTATTGATGATCACTATATTGGCAAATATAGACCACAGTGCATTGGGTTTTTAGCAATTTTTCATGCAATAAAAAAATATTTGAATTGTTTATAAAAAAAAAATATTCCAAGTTTTCATCATCTGAACATAGTGGATTCATTGTCTTCGTAAAATGTTTATATATAACAGGTTTTCTTCGGTAAAACCGTGATGTCATATTTGCTTTTAAAAATAAAAAGTAGTGTGCATTATGCCCGAGATGCTTTGAAAAATCAGAGCACGAGATAGTTGTGCACTATTGTAGTTTTATAGTACTTAGGAAGAAGGGAGGGAATTAGTACATTACCAGTGTGCTGATGAAAAGAACAAGTAGCTTCATGAAGCCACTTTTATATCTAAAAAAGACAACAGAATAGAACATGAGAAGAGATTTACATGGCTTATACCAACTGCTGATTGTAGCAATAGCTGGGGCTAGCAGCTGAACTAGCTGAGCGGTGAAGCTAGCAGCTGATTATCGCTAGATTAGCAGAGAAATTAGGTGTTTGTGTTAGCCTGGGGGGGCGGTTCTGGCAGAGCAGACTCTTCCTGAAAGGAGTTGATCTCACTTTGTGACGTCAGCTTGTGAGAACCCGTTTGTTTTTATGGGTTGGTTAGGGGCTGGTGCTCAAGTGCAGGTTTTTAGAAGATTACTCGGAAATGCATGAATGGATCAAAACACCGTTTTGGAGTTGATTAGGGTGAGAAATTTACATAATACACTTAAAAGCTCAAAAACTTGATTATGCATTGTATTGGCCCCCTACAAAAGTAACACTTGTCAACATTTTTCGCTAAGTAAACTTGTTAAAAATCTAGTCAAAGAGATCAAACAACCTGATCAGACATAGGCTACCACCTATACCGTAAGCACACGATAGGTGAATGGTATATTTGTGAACTTGTATAAGGCGCACCAAACTATAAGATGCATTTAGCGAGACTAAATAATTAGAGATGAGTCAGTCAGTCAGACTTTATTAACTGAGGTCACAGAAACTCTAGAACTTGTTTGTAGCATAATACATGCTAGCCACGGTAGCCGCATTAGCCACATTAGCATATTTAAAATGCCGTAACTCCCTAATTTGTTGCAACACATTAAAAAACAGAAAGATACCGCTAAAACAAATAATACTGTGACTAATCTAACTCTCATTGTTAGTAACACAAATAATAAACACCGTTTGACGTAGCTACACGTTAGCCACATTAGCATATTTACAATACCCGTAACTCCCTAATTTGTTGCAACACATTAAAAAACAGAAAGATACCGCTAAAACAAATATTACTGTGACAACTCTCATTGTTAGTAACACAAATAATAAACACAGTTTGACGTAGCTACACGTTAGCCACATTAGCCACATAGCGTATTCACATTAACACACAACCTTGTTGCAACACGTAAAATAACATACTAACATTTAGAGTGGACTCTGAAAATTGTGTCAAAATCAGTAAACACAACCAGAATGAATCAATATTGTGCACCAGATTTTATAATAAAACATGTAATTTTTAGGAAATGACAAAATATAGTTGCTAACGCATGTTTGTGTATCTGGAGCCTGACAGTGACCCAATAAAACAACAAAATCCCAAATGCAAATTTACAAATAATTTACGATTATCAATGTGTCAAATATGTTCATCGATCATCTTGAAAGTCTTTTAAACGTTTGGCTTAAATACATTTATATTAATTTCCAGCACTTGTTTCAAACTTTCATCTGGTCTCCAAAAATGTTTTTAAAACATTTTTTTTAACTTGTTGTGCGGCTGAAGCCCTGGTCATAACATATCTGCTTCATCATTTTGTGAGCAGAGATCCAGTATCTAAATGAACTTTTCTGCTCTCTCATTGTTTTATTTGCTCACAGTCAGCTCTTTGGCGCTAATGGAGGAACCAAAGATTTGTGTCGCAGCTGCGGGTCTGGGTTCCTGACTGAACCCGGCTAATGAAAGCTTTGAAATGGAAAATCAGCAGCACGGGACAAAGGACAACAGCACAATGAGTGTTTTTGGAACATGATGTCCAACTGTGCTGGCGACAGCAGGTGCAGCGAAAACAAAATGTGGCAAACATGTTGTATTGTTGCTGTCTGGTTATCTAAGAGTGCACAAGCCTGCTGGTGATATTGAATGGAAATTCAGGAATACTCTAAATGATATCAAACTGATAGCAGTCGTTGCTGGCAAACATCTTCTATGATGAAAATGAACGGTTCATATCATTTAGAGCCAGAAATGAATCCAAACATTACAAAAAACAAAGCAAGTCGTCATAATTTGATGTATTTTAAATATTTTTCCACAAAAAAGCGGCATCCATATCTCTGATACACATAAGTGTGTTTACAAACTCACTCAAAAATTCTGTCTTGCTCCTCACTTTCTCCATAAACCCTCTTTCCAGGGTTCCAGATGGTGACAGGGTCTCACTTGAAGCTAAAATATTATCTTTCTGCTCATTAACCTTCGACAAGGTTTCCATTCCGCCCGGCTGATTCCCCCTCCTCAGCCACCTCTGTCTTCACCTTCATCTCTTTTCACCATCGTTATTCTCCCCCTTATTTGTCGAGGCACTCACCCGCATAAGATGGGAGCCTTTTAAAGTGTCTTGTGATGCTTCACAGTACCTCTCTCGGTGCAAGGAATTGACTTATCTGGACAATTTGTCCCACAAGTTGGTAAGACACTAATGAGATCATACCCAGCAAAGTTTTATAGAGTTAAAGTTATGGGCAGGGGGGAAAAAAAACTGTTTTTACTGCTTCACACCCCGGTGATCCTCAGAACTCGAAACAATGGTGCAGCCTATGTGCACACTCTTTATTATTATTATTATTATTATTAATCGCGACTTTTAAACAATTCAAAGGAGAAGAACTCGATTCAAATAGATGGATAACAATATATCCACTATGTGCTTCCTTGGTGACATTTGAGCAAATTGATGGTATTTATCCCCTCAAAAAAGACAAAAAAATCAAATACTTAACTATATATACTTGGACAAACAAAAAAAATAAGGTTAGCCAAAACAGCTAGCATGTAGCTGAAACATTAGCTAACAGCTTAAAAAACTCTTACTAAATGCTAAAATAGTCTAAAAATCTAGCAGAATGCAGATTTTTAAAACTTTAAAACTGTAACTTTTTAACAAAATTATGAATAATAAAAATGCAGGAATATTATTCTAGAATAAATCAACTTAAATAATTTCAATATTTTACTCTACATAAAAATAAACAGTATTTTGTCAAAACTATAAGTTTTTATAGTTAAATTATAAGTTAGAAATAAGCTCAAGATTACATCAGGCTATTAGTAGCAATAAAATAAAATGATCTGGAGGGCCGAATATAATTACACGGTGAGCCGGGTCTGGCCCCAGGGCCTTGACTTTGACACGTGTCTTAAAGCCTGATAATTAAATCAAATATCTGAGGTACTTCGTATATTTAATTTATTCTCTTGTTGTTTTTTGCTGTTTTTTTCTTGTTTTTGTTTTTATTTGTCTTCTTTTGTTGCTTTTGCCTTCCAGTTGACATACTAATGTTACAACACAGATAGATTTGGTTAAAATAGCTTGATTGATTTCTGTGCCTTTTCATTTTCACCAAGAGGATTATGAATTTTTTGTTGTTTTATGCTATGAAAATGAAATAAACTAAACTAATTATGTGATTTATCAAGTTACCTAAGTAGAGATATGAGCAAACACCATTAAAAGCATTCCTTACGGTTGTGGCGGCATGTCATAGAGTCATCCTCATTTAACCTTTTCGTATATCGTTGTCACCACAGGTTTATTTTCATCTTTGCCTCGTGGAAGCGGCGCAGCGGCAGATACCCGCTCTCTTAGCCTCTGAGAACATCTTTGTACTAAGAGCATCATTTATGCTCCACTGGTTTCCATGAGCACCGCAGGGTGATCTAATGGAGTATGTTGGGTCAGGCTCGCTGTGCTGTAAACAAAGGTTTCCTAAAGGCGTGGGGAGCTTTATTTGGATAAAGAAAACTTGATTTCTTGGTAGTGGAAATCTGCCGTTGCGTTCAGGTGTTTGGCTATTTTGGATCGACTCAAGTGGACGATGTAAATGAGTAAAAAACCATAACAAATCACTCAACAAAATCGAGACAAAACTGATATTTGTACAATAATTTCACATTTTGCTTATCGAAACATATTAACGAGCTCATTAATTAATCAAAGTCTTCCTTCAAGCTAAAAACAAACAGTTTTTACTTGTTTTACTGGAGGTGTAAGATGTTACAGAAGAGGAACATATCGACAGGCGGGGAGATACGGTATTGATGTGTGATCACTCTCACTTAGAGGGGGGGGGCACTGAAGTGTGACAGGGAATAATCAGTTTTAGCACTGCATCACCACAACACCTTCCACCCCTGGGGCTTCTGCACAGCCGCAAGAAGAGTTTTAAGTAGACACAGACAGACCACTTTTGTCTCCTCCACCAGCCTCAGTAAGTGGTCAGGTTAAGGCTAAATAGAATAGAAGGGAGGAGAAGCAACCATTTAAAAGCTGAGTTTGACAGTGTAACAAATTTAAAGACACAATGTCCTCATTGTTAACATTCTAATGACAGGAAACCTAAAAAAGTTATATTTACCTTAATAGCCTTTTGTATTTTTTTTTTTTTTACTCCCGAGTAGTTTTATTGCATCATTTGATTTATTTTTAAAATGTTCCTATATATAATTTTTAGGCTACTTGCTGGTGTAGTGTTGAGCACTCTTGCCTCACGATAAATCCAAATTCTTCCCTTCCCCTTCATTTAGCCCTTCAAACGGAGAGTTATGAAAAAATAGTTGGGCTAGTAATAATTGCTAGTCCGCTAGCTTTAGCACAGAGCTTCCAGCACTTGAATATACATAATAAAAGTGGTTTTAAAGCTTTAAAAAGGTCATGCTACAACAAAAAATCATTACTTACATTTAAATGAGAACTTCTGTTGTTCAGAGCGCACCCACGTGAAGAAATACGGTTCTCAGGGCAACACGGTTAAACCCTCGCGATGGAGGGTCGTATTTAAAATATATATCTATATTCTGAACACAGTTGCACTAAAAATGCCTCCTCAGATGTATGGAGTGATATTTGTGCCACCATATTGCAAGCAGAAGTCACAGTTTTGAGATCAAATGTTTCTAAGTTGTAAGCCAAATGTAAAGTGTTATGGATGAAAAAAATCATAATTTGCAAATAAAACATTAAGTATTTGCTTTTATAAATTTTTTTTTTGCATTTGCAACCTTTTTTTTGCTTACAAAAATAGTTTTTGCTTTTGCAAACTTAACGCTGAGAAAAATGTTGAACGCAAAATCAAAGATAGGGCGAACGTGAGATGAGGCACACATCTAAACATGTTTTTTCGCAATTTTTTTTTTAAAGAAAAAAAAAGTTCGCATATGCAAGAATATTTATTGAAAGCAAAAAAAAAAAAAAATACGTAAAAAAAAAGTTTTTGAAAGCAAATATTAAATATCTTATTTTCAACACTTTATATTTTGTTTGCAACTTAGAAAATTCTGATCTCAAAACTGTGACTTTTGCTCCCAACATGGTGGCACAGAAATCCTTCCATACAAATGGAGGGGAAGGGAGAAGGGAAGAATTCGGACTGGGCCAGTTTTCTCCAGACACTCCAGGTCCTTCAAAGAGTCCAAAACATGGTTTGGTGAAATTTGTGATTCTAATTTGTCCCTAGGTGTAAATATGTGGTTGTATGTCCTTGAGTGGATCTGTGATGGACTGGAAAACCGTCCAGAGTGTACCGCATTTTCAACCAACAGTTTAAGGAATGGGATCCAGAATTCCCATGACACCAAAAGAGACGGTTTGGAAAGTGGATGGATGAATGTGAATTTTCACACTTATTTTTGTTTAGAATTTGCCTTTTTACTTAAGTTTTAGATGATAAATGGGATGTTTTCATGCTGGTCCTCACTTCTTTCCTATTCTGCTAAAGTAATATTATTCAAAGAGAGTATAATTTATACTGTAAACAATCCCCTAGTACAGGGTGCCCAGATTCTTAGGTTGCGGGACGAACAGGATAAACATTTATTGAACATTCTAAAACAAAATTTAAAATTAATTTTTAATAATACATTTTTAACTTTTTAACACAACTATGAGTAAAACCAGGCAGAGATATTATTCCAGAGTAAACCAACTTAAACTTTAAATAACTTTAAATATTTTACACCGCATACAAATATATTTTGTCAACAAATAAGTGTAAAATGATATTGAGCCATTAATTACAATAAAATAAAAACACAGGGCCGGATCCGGTAGCACGTGCTCTAGTATATGGGGTCAATTTAGGATCAGCTAAAAATGAATAAAAAAACTGATTGTAAATTTTAATTTTAAAAAAAGAAACAATTGAAAACAGAACTGTAAATTTAAAAAAAGTAAACATTTGAAACATTAAATTGTAAATTTGAAATATTGAAAACTGAGAACTGCAAGCAAATAACAAAACAAAAACAAGCTGAAAGTACAAAAATATATATATATATATATTTTAGTGATAATTTTAGGTTTAAAAAATATATTTTTATTAAAGATTTAAATTTTAATGCAATTTTTTTAATTTCAATATTACTTTAAAGTTTAAAATATATATATTTTTTCAAATTTACAATTCCATTTTCTAATTTTCAATTTGTTTTTTTCTTCAAATGTACAATTTTGTTTTCAAATTTTCTGGGGTTTTTTTTAAATTAATTTACAATTGTTTTTTTTTTTTTCTTCATTTACTTTAAGCTGATTCTAAATTGACCCCATACTAGTATAGTTTGTGCGTAAAACACCAAATATCTGTTTATATGTCTAAAAATTGTTATTTTTGTTGGTTTTTTGCTAAGAAAGTGTGCACATAAGTGTACTATGTGAGTATTTTTTTGTTAGTTTTCATTTTTAATTTACCACCTGACTGAGTCCCATTCTTTTGCGTGGACTGAATTGCAGAGACAAGCTTCTTCATCTTTCATCGTGCCCTTTATTCATTTTTCACTCCCTTCCAGGCATCTGATCAAAATACGCTTCTGAGAAGCTGCGCTCTGGAAAATGTCGCTGCACTTTTATTAGAGGGAAATGAGTTCTGTCAATTCTCTGCCATTAAGGTGGTGTTAAAACACAAGTCAAGAAGTAACTTTTTACCACTTTTGCTGCTTTTTTTAAGCTAATTTTGCTGCAGATGTAACATTTTTGTGAACAATTTAAAAATATATATATTAATGCGGTTGGAAATTGCCTCTTTTTCAGTTTTTATGGTCTGATTGATTTTTTTATTTATATTTTTAAGCTCAGCTTTGCTTGTTGTTTCTGTGTCACATTTAATGAGACGATTGCTAGACTCGATAAAATATTGAATCTTGTAACTCAGACATAATTGCTGCTGGCTAAATAAAGAGAACGCTGCGGGATCCGACTCAAATTCCGAGCGTTTTTTTTTTTTTTTCCTGTTGTGAGGTGAGGGCTTTGATGGAATGCAAGAGCTCCATCAGCACATACTTGTGATAATGAGTAGTAATTCTCCTCTCAGTGGGGATCTCTCTTTTCTTTTTGCGTCGTTATTTTCTTCATAATTATTTGCATTATGCTCAGCTTCAGGATCACTGTTCTTGGTTTCGGATGTTAAGTGATGGTTTGCTCAGTGGTTGCATATGCAGGGAAATATTTTCACATATTTTCACAAAGCGTGGATGGATTCAAGAATAAAACGCTACAGAGAAACATTTGTCTAAATTTTAAAACTGTGACTGACTGCAGGCTGGATTTATCCACATGATGATGCAGACTCTGTTTTGTTGTGGAAGTGGATTTTTTTGTTAAGTTGTGTGTCTCACATTTCACGTTTTGACGATAAGAAGCCAATAACTGTGGACCCGCCCACCACTGCACAAATACATACAACTGCAGAACTTATATATTTTTAGATAACAATTTATAATAAGATTCCTAAACAAGCCTTATTGACACATTAACAAACATTATTAATGTTTAATAATGGATTAACAAACATTATTAATGTTTATTAACACATTAACAAACATTATTAATGTTTATTAACACATTAACAAACATTATTAATATGTATTAGCACATTAACGAACATTATTAATATGTATTAGCACATTAACAAACATTATTAATGTTTATTAACACATTAACAGATATTGTTAATGTGTTTTTTTGGGTGTTAGTAAGACATTTATTAGCACAACAAGCCTAATAAGGTTTAAAGTGAGATTATTGTCTATAAAGCCTTATTAATAAAATGCTTACAAGTTTTAGAAATGTGTTAAATATCTTTGTCAACATTATATTGAGTGTTTTGCAGCAAGTGTTAGTATTTTTTAATTTTTTAATTATGTTTGATGCATTAAACTGCACAAAAATTTAAAAGTTTGTTTTAATACTCTTTAGGTTGAATAGTGTTCAAGTACAACTTGTCTAAACAGGCACTGTAGGTTCGTAAAGCGGTAAATGTCAATAAAGGTTGAACTGTTGAATTCAAGTTTCTTCTACTTTGTTTTCCTTTTTAGACCCAAATTTCGTGGCTCTTATTATCTCTAAAAAGTAAACCAAACTACTGATGTTTTGGGAACGCTTTAAGTAAGTCCAGAGATCTTCTTGAGTGTTTGGTGGGAGTGATTAGTGGTTTCATGAACTCTGTGATTACAGAACACGTTTTGAATTGGAAGAAAATAACTTGAAATGCTACTATGCTTAGTAGGAGCTCAATTAGCCTTTGAAGACCCACGTTAATTAAAATTTAGCTTTTTTTTGGTGGTGTTTTTAACATGTTTTTATTGCAGTTTTCTGATTGAAGATGACATGTATAAAGAAAGTTGGGATGTAATGATTCAGTCAAGCCACAATTTGATTCACAATTTTAAAGTCACAATTTCAATTTTTTTCCGAACTCATTGAATTACAGGTATTTAAAGACCAACTTTTCTTTTTGCCCCTTACATAAAACCGTCTCTTCTCCTACTAACAGAAAGGATTCAATACAAATAAACAATTATCCACAATACTGAAATAATCACAAATCCTTTCATACTCTGTTCATGTTGTGCTCCATGGGATGGACCGCTCTGCACCCGCGCCCGCTCAGCGTAATCCCCCAGCCCTGCACAATCACTCGGAGGGGTAGGGAGAAGGGAATAATTCAGGACTACTAAAGGTATTGATTGGGAATGTGAGGTGTTGGGAGGGTGTCATGGCAACGGTCCCGCCCACAACTCAGAGGTGAATTTCTACTGAAGTCCTGGCACTCTGCAGAAACTAGTTCCAAGAAAAAAAAATTTTTTTTCTTCACTTTAAGCAAACCAAATGTGTCTGAATATACCCTGTAACTGGTAAACCTTCTGCTTTTTATAGAACATCTTTCTAAAAATGCTATTTTGTTTACTGTTGTGCTCTGAAAACCAAATCGTATTCTTTAGTGTATAAAACATGAACATTTCATTTATTTTCCCACCTGTACCTCTCTTGATTTTTGCATTGATTGTGGCCAGCCACCCATTAATAATCTGTCTACTTTAGAGGCTGCAGTTGTCCCAGATACAAATTACCCCTGCAATAGCTCAGTTGCTCTGCATCTTCAAGGAAAAGTCGAGAGGCGACCTGGGAGTTGGAGAAGAAGGAACACAAATGTTTCTGAAAGCTGATCTGGATTTATTTTATTTTATTTTTTTCCCTCTCTGCCTGCTTGTACCCACAAATGCTCAGAGAAACTGTCGGTCAGCAGAAAGTGAGCTGAGGGATTGCTTTGTGGCATTGCAAAATGAGGTAAACAGAGACATGGTGACGGCTTGTCAGTATTTATTTCCAACTTTTTCACTGTGGTGACAAAAATAAAAGGAGACAAGATTTTTTTTTTTATCTATTTTTTTCGGTAGAAAGTTTACATAAAGGATTACAGAGTAAAAACGTGCTTTTAAACTAGAATGAACAACTGTTCGGCTTTCTGATTGGTGATTTTGAGTAATCATTTGGTTCATCAACTGTTATGTGATTAATGGATGCAATAACACAGGGCTGTGTAATCTGGTTTCTGAGGAAAACCTGCTTACAGAAGAAATCAGTTCACTGGTTAATATGTGGTAACCAGGTTAGACTCCTCCGCTCCCTAACAGGGACGTCATCTCACCTTTGGTTCTAGACTCTTGTCCTGATAAAGTGCAAAAATTTATCACAGTCTCTGGAGGACAATTTTCTTCTTTGGTTACAGGAATTGGTTTCAGTTTAAACACTGAAGAATTCAAGTTGCTTAAAAAGTCGAACTACATTATGGTTACTTGAGGGCGTGTACATGTTTTAGTAATTAAAATATAATTTCAAGACTAAATCAAACCTTCTGGGATTTATATTTTCCAGAAGATGGTCTGGGTTGACAAACTTTAAGCCAAATTCTTTTGATTTATCATATATTTTATCTTCGTTGTACCTTTAGCCTAAAGACATATCCAACAAAAACTGTGTTTTGGTGTTTTTAGCATGTTCTTGTTGATGTTCAATTGCATATCTGAGTATTTCTCATTGAAATTGCTGTGAATAAGGAGCTAATGAAAAAAATGTCATTGGAAAAAAGAGAATAATTGTGATGTAGATAGGACGTTGGGTGTGTCACATGCACCCTGCTTCCCTCCATCGTGATATATCTGCTTGTAGATGACTAGATCCATGTACGTCCTGTCCAAAACTCAGAGACAAGTTTCTAATGACCTGCTGCCGCCCTGCAGAGATTATGTCTTAGAAAACAACAAAAGTTTTTTTGATTTTGGCTAAAAATTATAATTAAAAGACCACTGGGAAAGCTTTGAAAATAAAGCAAAAGAGGATCAGAGTAAGTCTTTAAAAAACATCTGAGTAAAGTCAAAATTTTGAATAAATACACCAAAAGCAAAGAAAATCTGAAAACATTTACTCGAGATTTTAAAGGTGAGCAGAAGGTGGTGAGGCGTGGAACCAGCTTGATTCTCAAGCTTCTGCATGGCTTCAATCTTTCACTTGCCCGACAATCGTTCTTGAGCCTTTGTTTCCTTTTTGAGTAAGTGTACTAATGGTAAAATGAACGGATGAATCAGCCACCTTTCTTTCTTTCTTTCACCCTTTCTTCTTTGGTCTGTGAAATGCCACCGTTTCTGGGTAGCAACAGACAGTAAACATCCTGAGAGAATCTCCTCTTCCTATAAAGTCCCATTCTGGAGGCCTGGACAACCTTTACTGGTGAGTTATAGAAAATGAGGAAAGAGATGGAAAAAGACTTAGGAGGAAAGTTAAAAAGAAAAGAGAGATGGAGAGATAGATGATTTGTAATTAACACTCAGTTGGCAAGACTTAGTAAAAACAATTGTGTTTATAAAAATGAAACATTGAACCCCTGTGGACACCTGACATTCAATTATTACATGACCTCTTAAAGCCACAATTACCCTTACAGGGGGTCTGTGGGCAAAAAATAGTTAAATCTGTACAGGGCATGTAGGTGGCCTGAACAAAATACCAAAGTTGTAGACTACTCGGTGAACCCAGAAATGTCAAAGCACATTTTTTCTACACCTAAGGGTGAAGTAGGTGAGATGCAGGCGTGTCTTATGGATTTTTTTTTTTAAACCTTCCACATCCTGAACAGTGCAAGGGGCCCTTAAGAGCTGTTCAAGTGATAAGTGTGCACTCTTTGGGTGAAGCCTGACTGTTAGAATTGAGGAAATTAGACAGAGTGTAGCTTGTACGGACATCCTAGAGACATAGATAACTTGGATTATTCTGTACAAATATTTGATAGTGAAAAATATGTTTAAAATATATTTTAGGTTAAAGATAGTGAAAAAATGTTCTAATACAGTCTTGGGATATATCGTGATGTGTATCGTGAAACATGTATCGTGATACTTATCGTGTCGCCAGACTCTTGCCAATACACACCCTTAGTAATTTTACATCTGTGCTTGTGAACACGAAACACAAGAACTATTAGATGTGAAATTTATTGGAATTAAAGTGTTAACATGGTCACTGCAAATGAGATTCATAACTTAATGTTTACTGAAAATTCTGTTTTCATCCAGTCTTTACAACTCTGCTTTTCTGTGCTTGTTTACTCCATAATGAAGCTGACAAAAGCTTTTGTGGACACTTAATTATTAAATTTGCTCTGAAAATGTTCAAACCCTAACATTTACAAAGAGAAGGAAGTTAATTTCAGAATTCAGAACAAATGTGCAAAGGAACTCTTTGCGCTTGACAGTGATGCATGGCTTACTAACACAAGCGTAATAGGCCGTTTATGAAGAGTAAAAAATGACTACCACATTTTGGATTCTTTTCTCACATAGTTAAGAACTACATTTGTCATGGTTAGCAATGAAAGGAGGACCATCATACAGGATAATGGAAGCAGGCAAGTGAAAAATTAACCAAAAACTTGAATTAAAAATTGAAAAACTGGATATCATAGGAGATAAAACAGCTACTCAAACACAGAGACAAGCGGAAGGAAAATGTCCGCTAAAACCAATGAAAAGATGTTGTAAGTATTCAAATGAGACAACAAGCTGCCGCTGGGATAAGGCAAAGTTTAAACACAGCAACATGTAAAACCCAGACCAGCAGGTTCGACTATGGCAGTCTTAAAACTTGTACTTTGGAAAACTACTGAAAGAACCACAGACCACAGAATAATTGAGAATAGACGGTTTAATTATTTAGACCACATCTGTTAAAGTCAAGGCCCGGGGGCCAGATCCGGCCCTCCAGATCATTTTATTATTTTTATTAATGGCCCGGTGATATCCTGCGGTCATTTCTAACTTATATCATTTTGACAAAATATATTTTCATGGAGAGTAAAACATTAAAAGTTTTTCAAGGTTTAGGTTGATTTATTATGGAATAATATTCCTGCCTTTTTATTATTCATAATTTTGTTAAAAAGTTACACTTTAAAAAAAGGCATTCTGCTAGCTTTCTAGACTATTTTGGCAT
>NC_050515.1:9819185-9835005 GCF_002922805.2 Oryzias melastigma
AAAAAAAATCAGGAGAAATTTAGAACACGAAAAAGTAGAATAACCGACACAAAAGACTACCAAGTGAAGCCCCAGATCCTGACAATGTGCTGCAGTTTGTTGGCACTAAACGGTAATTAGTGAGCTGTAGTTATGGTCATTCTGTTTCCCCAAATTGAGGACAACTGAGCTGGAAAATTGGTGTAAGTCTGTCCCTGATGGTGGTTTGAAAGCGCAGAACTGATGCTTTTCAAATGTTTTTGTTTCATTATTTCCCTACAATTGTTGACAAAACTTAAAATTAAAATAGTATTGTTCAAAAATAATACAAATTTTCACTAATACTTTGTTTAAACGTGAAACATCCCTCACACTGGTGTCCACTGTTCTGTAATTGGACAGAGATTGATCCCCCCAGTTGTTTCAAAAGGATTTTGTGAATAGCTGTTATTCTTCAGACTCTCATCCTTATCCAGGGGAGAAAAAAAAGCAATTAAAGCTGGTTTTGATAGAAGCCATGGTCTTGCATTATTCACAACTTCACTTTGGGCCTTAAGGATGCTGTCTGTGCTTCCTGACAAACTGCGTTTCCAGATTCTCTTTTCTCTAAAAAAAAAAAGAAATGTCACCTGACGAAAAACACTGACAAATACCATTCAAAACACATATTTTCCTTCAACCACTTTTATAAAAATAGTTAAAGCTGTCACCACACAGCAACATGAACAATCTGCTTCTGCAAATCCAAATAAAAGGACAACAAATGTCCTAAACTGAATGAAATAGTCATAAAAGTGATGCTTTTAAAGTATTTGTCAGCATTTTTTTGACCCACAGGTTCATCCACATAATGACAAACAAATAACAAAAGTATTGTCTGTTTTCAATGCTCCTACATTTATTCCGGGACTTCTGGCAGAAATAAATTCAGAAAATAAACAAAACACACACTAGACAGCACCTTCAAGGTTTGGAACTTACTATCCTTTCCCTGTATTAACAGTATTTTTCATTTAACCTACAAGTTAATTCTAAAAGGTATTTTTCTCAAACGAGGGAAAAAATAAAGATTGAAAGCGGTCTCCAAAACTGATTTCCCTGCTGTTTCTGGTCCTGAGGATTCCCATCAGCTCTTCTGCCACTTCAGCAAAGTCCCAAAATGTAACTTTAGAATCACACTTACATTTTGATCATAATGTGAGAGGAAAAAGATCCACAAATCGTAAAGATGTCATTAAAGGGAACAAGTAACCCATGAAATTAGATTTTCTAAATAATCCATGCAGCTTCCTTCCAAATATCAGTGAAGTGCTTCAACACAAAGTTTGATAGTACAGCATCTACAGAAAGTAACGGTCCTTTAATGATGTCGGCCTTTTAGCCTGAACCCTCAAAGTTTCAGAGCTGAAACTCTTTCCTACTGGTTCAAAAATCACGGATTGAAAATTTGTTATTTTTTAAAGATCGTTTACTTTTTGGGCCTTCTTCACCACAGTACTAAAAAAATAAAAAAATCTGTTTAAAATTAACACTGACTTCTTCAAAAGGTTATTTATTTATTTTTTTTTACTTTGAATATAATGTGGCTTAAAAAAATAATAATAATAATAGCCGTCCTATTAACCTACTAAGTACACACTATGTGAATTTTATTTTTGAATTTACAACAACTTTACCATACTTTTCAATTCAATTTAAATCCTTAATGTCCCACTCCAACCATATTTTCTATCATAAAATAGTTCTCAGTTATTTATTTATTTTTTAAATGAAATGTTTGAGGTTTTTAGCTATCAAATGCTCCTGTTCCAACATCATCAATGAATAAAGAAATACTCAGAAATATATAATATTATTTTTTTTAGGTCCCGCTCTATAAGAAAAATGCTACTAGAACATGTTAAAAACACCAAAAAGACCAGCGGACGCCTTTAAAATGGCTCCATACACGAGTCTTGAAATTATTTATTTTTTTAAATACATGTCTAGTTCAAGCTTTCAAAAAGATTTATTTTACTCTTTTTTTTTTTCTTCCTATCAAATGCAAACTAAGCAGCTTGGTAACAAGCTAGTCATAAGACTAATCATCACCGTGTGATTACTCTAGGTAACCATTTGCTTGCTTTAGAGCTATTTCAAAGGTGCAGAATCAACAATGCCGAGACACAATGAACAAACTTGGACATCAGCTCAGCCGTTAATGAAGCCTGTGGGAATGGCTTCCCTGCCTTGACTCACGCCACACTGGAAGATTTTACATTTACCGGCTCTAAAAATGGCAACTGAACTTAGATACAGAAGGCAGATACCACTTGAGGTGATGTGCTGTTAAAAATAAGTGAGGTTATCTTTAGTTAGCTGCCAAACAGCAAACTTAAAACGTGCCGTTCTGTTTTTATGGAGGAAAATTACAAATCAAAGAATTGATTTTTAGGGTTATTAGTTGTTTATAGAATACCTAATGTTAATTGTTTTTCTTAAATATTTCAATCAGACATTGGTTTTGGCTCAAAACTGCATCACACCATCACATGATTTTACTTTTTATCTGTGTAAATTAATCACAACAAATCGATCAAATCAAATTGCATGTTCCTCTCATGCAAGTCCCATTTTTTTTTAATTCCTCCCAAAGTTAAACTTTGGTCAAAATTAGCACATTTTTGGCTACAATTATAGACATGACCTGCCAAGGCTTCACCTGTAACTTTAGGAACATTGTTAGCTGGAATCAGCTCCAGCAGACATTGATGACACCTTTTTATCAATTCAGTTTTATTTATAAAGCCCAATATCACAAAAAGAATGGTCTCATTGGGGTTCATACCAGCAATTGTACAAAAGCAGAAAGTCGGTCATAAAATATAAACACAAACAATAAAAATAAAAAAAATATATAATATATATATATATATATACATAGCTTATTGCTAAACTAAACCAAACAGACTAAACAAAACTGGTTATCCCTGACCTTAGACCCTCCTTCTTGGTAAGGAAAAACCCCTTAAAAAACTGGTTGACCACCCACAATTTAACTGTCACTGACGGTTAAATTAAAGCCTTTTGAATCTTTTGAATAATAACATTGGAAAAAAAGTCATTTTTTTAAATTGAGATATAAATTACTTGTGATCAAAAATGTTCTATAGATCTTGAAGATACTAAAGCTACAGTCAACAAAACTTTGTCTCATGACTAAATATGACCTATTTTTACTATTTAATAACTATTTTTTCTAGTTGATAGTTGCACTATTTTTACTTGAATTTTCAATATACTTCACAGAAGTGAAGTGTTAAATTATAAAATAAGATGCAAAAAAAAGGAGAAAATGCAGATCTATTAATTTAGCATTTTTCATGTTTTATGTGTTACGAAAGTATCGGATCGGGTTTTGGTATTAGCAGATTCTCAAAACCAAATGACTCTCAGTTGGATCAGAGCCAATAAAACTATTGGGACGTCTTTAGTTATGTCCACAACTTCTATGGACTGGAACAAATACAGAAGAATTTCTTGAACATCTCATTTACTGAAAGGCAAAGACAGGAACATCTTATGAAATTGACATGTGGAGTGACCTTTACTTGCCAGTCCCACTGAAGTCGACTCTTCTCCCCAAAGATTTCTCAATGTCATCCACACAATGTTAAGACATCAGTTTTAATTCTCCAAGCAATTCTTTTGTTTTATTCATGCCTTGTGGGCTCTTTGTGCCCCTGGGTCCTGTAGATTCAGCCCCGGTAACCCCCCTGTTTTTAAAACAGAAGAGCACATCATGCTGGGAAGACTCCAACTGCAGAGAATTCCATTTATTCTCCACTATAACTAAGAACATATAGGTAACGCACAGTTGTGTTCAATGCAAGAATTTAGTGTCAGACTTGTGGTTTGGGTGGCTGGCTGTTCAAATCTCAGTCAATCAAAGCAAAAAGGTCTCCGCAAAAAAGATGGCAAAGTATTCACTGTTTTCCTCTAAGCTGCAGGATGGATCTTGCTTCCCTTCAGTTTGTTTGCTGCTGGGGATGTATCCTGCATCCCTGGTCTTCAGCATCTTTTACTTCTGCTCACTTGATTTAGTGCTGATTGCTTTGGTGGGGAATTCTTCTTGTTTTTCTCTTTGCAATCCGAAGAAAACTAAACGTTTGAATCAGCAAACAGGAGAACATGAACACAAGTGCAGAGGCAGCAGAGGCTGCATCGTCCTGCTTTTAATGCAGCAAAGGCTTCAGCTTGTTATAAGCATATAGGGATGCTAAAGACTAAGCATACATCTGTTTGAAATCAAGAGGCAGACTTGCATATTAAAGCAGATTCTTAATTGAAAGCAAGTGAGATCAGGTCAGTTCAAAAAGTAACTTGGTGGTGGTTGGTTATACAAGTCTATAGAAAGGTCCAACTTTTTAAAATAACTTATAGTTACGTTTATTTAACAGAGTATGTATTATTTTTCAATAAATGCCCCATTGAGGAAGAACAGAGCAATGCTGTCTGGAGGGAAGAGGTGCTCACAGTTTAGGTTAGCACTCCAAAAGAGGAGACTTTTGGTTAAACCATAAAGATGCACTGAAGTGGATTTTATACCACTGTGTATTAGCTGATAGGATATGACAGAAACGAATAGTCCAAAGCAAAAAGAGTTGAGACGAGTCACAGGCGTGTCCTGACTCCCAGCTTGTGATCTTGTGCACCTGTGACAGAACAAGGGATGAATAAGGTTGTGTCCAAATTCCCCCCCTAATCACTATAAAGTGCACTATATAGTGAATTCGCCATTTTTAGTACTGTCGGAATCTATTAATTTCAAAATTGAGTGCACTTGAAATTTCCCAGAAGTCTTTGCGAAAAACTAGCGTGCACCGATGGTCACTAGATTAGCGAATATAGACCACAATGCATTGTGGTCGAACAATTTTGAACAAAAAAAACTTGTTTAAATGCAATATTTGAACAAACCAACTACATTTTAAACATCAGAACACAACAGTCTTAAATAAATGTCATGAAATGTTCGTTTTATTCGTATCCTTTGTGAAAACGGTGACGTCACATCCGGTGTTTAGAAAAACAAAACAAAAGTAGTGAGCATCGTGTCCGAATTACCTTTAAAATCCAGGGCACTATATAGTCCTGCACTTTAAAGAAGTTTTTTAGTATTTAAGGGTCGTGGGGGGAATTTGGACAAAGCCTCAGACCAAGAAAATCTGTGAAACCACATTGTACTTTTGTTTATTCCCTTCCAAAGGTTGATGGACAGAGTATTAAAAGGGTGTGGCCACTGTAGTGTGGTATACAAACATGGACAGAACATGCAACATTCAAGAGGAATTCAAGAGACAGACTTGACGCTCGACCCTTCCAAGTGTAGATGGGCCCAGGGAGAAACCGAATAGTACCATCTTGGAGTCTTGTTGTTGTAATAAACTGTGGAATAATGGATGTAAACCAGCGGAGTAGAACTTCGGGTTGTGACCAGAACTTCTTTTTCAGGTGACCATTATCCCTTTTTAATGGACACCTTGCAGCCAATCAGAATTGAATATTTACCTAGTATGAAGGATAAAATAACTTTACATTTTAGAACCCTTCTACTTTTTAATCAAAAAGTCAAATAGCGTGCTTGTAAAGCAACAGAAATTCATCAGGAACACATGTTAGCATGGTTGAAAACTGGCATCATGCGCCGCTAGAGGAAACAACAGAGGTTGTTACTCTTATACATTTATTAGTGCCCTGGACTCAGATTGCCTATTCCTATTAGTTCCATTCATTACCCACTGAAGGGAGGTCTAATGTATCTTCTCCCCTGCTGCCGTCATAAGCCTCAGATTGGTTCTAGGTGGTCGGCGGGCTGCAGCCTCCTGCGGAGGAAACGCACATCAAGCTTCTCCACAACTTTACTCTGGGGGTCATTTCATCAAAGGAGGGGCCTTCTGATTAACTTTTTCTCAGCCTCATTGCTCTCGCTTGTACAGATAGTTTTCATGGAGGCACCAGTGTCCCCCGATTTTGTACATTAACATTACTCTGCTTGATGAGACGTTCACCAAAAGTTCCAGCTGCAGCAAATTATGTTGACAGTCATCGCCAACTGATTTTTTTTCCCCTCTACAAAATAAAATAAATAAAACATGCTCACCCAAAATGCATTACAAAATACAGTTTGAATGTTTTTGAGTTTGATTAAAACATTTGGCGTAAAACAAAATGTTTCTCTTTAATAAAAAGCTGTTTTCTTTCTACAACAATCTCATTCTAACCTTGTATGCACTGTGATGCAAATTACCACAACCTGAGCAAATGGTGTAGATTCTGTTGTAAATTGCACACGCTCGAGGAAAAAACTCACTCGCAACACCCAGGAAAGAGTAAATGAGCAAATGGAGCCATGTTGTTATTGTGCTAGCTCTCTAACGGGGTAGAAATTGCACTTTTTTATTATTATTCTTGGAAAAAAAGTTTAAACATCAGTGTCAGTATTATGAGAAAGTGTGGAAATGGAACGTGAAAACACATGTTTACTTTTTACTGATGAAAACAAAAACACTTAATTTAATTGAAAATATATATTTTTAAATCACTAAAACATGATCTTTACTGAATCAATAGAAATAAACGAGGGACACTTGGACAGTTTAAAAAAATACAATAACAAACAAACAAAAATACCCAACAAAATAAACAAGGTTTGGTGGAGATAAATGTGATTTGCCATTTCTGCTTGAGATAAGTTATGATACTTGAATATAGACGTTACAGGTGATGGTTTTTACACCTTTTCTTTAAAGGTAACATACAATCCATGAAAAACCAACTGTTTTAGCATTTAAGTGTATTATACTGTTCCCACCTCACTATAAAGAACCATAAAGCCACAAAAACAAGCGGGTCCTCACGAGCTTGCATCACAGATTGAGGACAGCCCCTTTCAGGAAGAGTCTGCGCTACAAGCTCCACCCCCAGACTAACATAAAGACAGGTTGTGTCCGAATCCCCCCCAATCCCTAACTACTAAGAAACTATATAGTGTAGGACTATATAGTTAGTGCCCTGGATTTTAGAGGTAATTCAGACACAATGCTCACTACTTTTCTTTAGTTTGTCCAAAAAACGGATATGTCGTCATCAATTTTACGAAGTGAAAATTGAATAAAAACGAACATTCACAGCTGTTTTTTTATGACTCAACTGTGTTCTGATGGTGAACATGTGGTTGGTTTATTCAAATATTACATTTAAACACGTTTTTTTTGTTTGAAATTGTTCGACCGCCATGCATTGTCGTCTCTATCCGCTAATCTAGTGACCATCGATGTACACTAGTTTTTAGCAAAGGCTTCTGGGAAATTTAGAGTGCACTCGATTTGTAATTAGTAGATTCGGACAGCAATAGAAAATGGCAAACTCACTATATAGTGCACTTTATAGTGATTAGGGGGGAATTCGGACACAATCACACACTTTCTCCGCGGAGCTTACGGTGATCATCTGCAAAGCGTTATTTTAGCATCGACTCTGAGAGGAAGTGGTTCCTCTTATATCTAATCTGCAGAGAAAACAACCACTCGTTAGACAATGTATTTTAAGTAGAGAACATGCCGACTCTAGGATGACATCGTGAAAGGAGCGGGACTGACAAGGAGAGAAAAGCGGAGCCTCAGAGATCAAGTTATTTTACTTCCAGGAGTGAAAAGTACTAAATAATTTGTTTTTTAGTGTTCCAGAGGTAATATATGATCATATATATGGATATAGTTCACTCTGAAAGACTTGAGAAAATCATGGCCCCTTTAATAGTAATTTTAGTAATAGAAGTTTATTTCCAATTGATAACCTCTTTCGCTGATTGTGTTTGAACCTAACTCTAAACATTAATATAGCAGCTGAAAAGCAATAAACTTAAATGTTTGTTTTAATTGATTGTGTTGAGAGTAACATTTCCAAAGCCCACATTTTCCCACAGGGAGTTTTTCTTATGTTAAACCTTTGGTCGACCATCTGACAGCACCGTTTCACATGTAACAACATAATACATAAGAAGTAACATTGAAATCCAGCTGGGCACTGGGTGCTGCAGAGGTGGGCTGCCTATCTGCAGGGAATCACTGTTCTTCTGACAGCAAATGGTGTCAGCTTTAATTGGAACAAGCACAATGTAATGGAGCGTGTCAGATGACTTCCAGTGAGCCTGAGAGGTGGAATAAGCTTCCAGGTTCCTCCATGTTTGGAAGTTTGACGATGAAGGGGGTAACTCTGACGTGAGATGAAAGTCGAAATACATGGAAAAAAAATTCAGAAAACAGTAAAAAAAAGAAAAAAAAATCATATATAGGCCAACTCTCATGTGTTTATATACATATATAAAACATGTATTTTTAAATTCCACATGTGCTGAAACAATATATCTGTCAATTGGGTCTAAAATCAAGTAATTTATAAAAAATTAAAAAAAAAAAATATCAAGAATCACAAGCAAATAAAATGATTAAATTGTGAAAAGCACCTCATCTCTAAACTCATATATTTATATATATTTCTATATGGTACAGCCAATAAATATTATTTATAGACCTATTTGTAAGCTCAAAAAACAAGTTATAATTGCTTAGTGGCAATAACTCACCTTAGAAAGTTTCCCAACTGCCACCAGGAATAACGACAGAGACAAAAGTTTCAGGCTCTGTAAAAACAGATCATCCTGCTCTTATGATTAATGACTGCAAAAACAACTGTGCTAACTGGTTGTGTACTCTGATGTTTTTGAGAGGAACATTGAGCTTTCTGGGTCTGCCCCCACCACCCCCTTTTTTTTCTTTGTGCATGTAACCACCAAGGTAAAGCAGTTCTTTATCAGTGAGTTTTGTAATCCATTACACCCCTAATTGTTGTGATCCAAGTTATAGACACAATTTAAATAGTGAAAAGTTTTATAACCGTCAAAAAAATTGTTTTTCTTTATATGTTGGTTGGCAAAAAATTATGAACATTTTTAAATACAATTTTTTTTTCAGTTTATACCTTTATAGACCTCTCATGAATTAAAACAATTATGGATTTTTGTCAGTTTTTAATTACCATTATCTCAGAATATGATGTATTTGTAATATTGAAAGTTACCCCCCACCTCCCATAACTTCTTTCAGTTTAAAATGTCTATCCTGAAGATTTGCACTCTGAGATTGATTTTTTTCTCAACTTCTTGAAAAATTGCGCAAGTGAAACTGAAATGTTTATGAATTGGGAAGCAAAAATCAACAATTTCTTTTTCCATATTTTATTCTAGGCAACAACGGATGCAGTTTGTTTTTTTCAAGTGTAAAAGTTTGGCTTAATTGCAATATTTCACTTTATTTATCTGTCCAGGAATTTGCATAACACACAATGTTATGTCCATATCTGTCAGCAGGATCACCAATTATTGTTAAACAATGAAATGAAACTAATCATCAAGCTCACACACATTTTTATAACAAAAACAGCCAGTCTTCTTACTTGTCCTTCAAGTCATTTACATTAACGTTCTCCTCACGTTCAGCCTCATAAATTATCTTCATGCGAATTTGACTCAACATTAAAAATAATAGATCAAAGCTAAAGCTTTGGCTGCGTCTGTGTTTGACTGGTGTCTCACTTGTGATGGTTAATGTGTGATGAGATGGACGCTCTTTCATCAGTGGGGTGGTGATGAAAATAGCGGGAAACAGTGGAATGAGCAGAGAAACGAAATCTGGAAAAATGACTTAAACATGAGCTTGGGGGAAGAAAGCAGCTTGCAGAACCTGTTAAAGTGATCAGACTCCTAAAGTAATGTCACTTAGTTATGTATATTTAAACAAATATATTCTGGCTCAACAGATGGAATTTCTCACTGTGGGACATAACTGTAAAAATCCACAGATTTTTAGCAAGAATGAGACTGAAGAGCCACTGGGTGTCACTCAGTCTTCAATGCAGAAGATTCTCACTTGAATGTAAATACAGCATTTTTATTGCATACCTACAGGAACCGGCACACATTTGTGAAACGTGCTGCAATTTTTCTTGTTGTTGTTATTATCTTTATTGTGCTGGAAATCTATCTAATGCATATACCGGCTGTCATCACCTTCTATAGGCTCCAGTTCCTCTCCTCAGCCTCAGAACAAAATGAGGTGGATCTTAAAAATAGAAAGATTGTCTCTGAATGTACGGCATCTGATATAACCCTGTAGCAGGAATTTAATTGTTTTTTTGTTTTCAATCTACAAAAGCATTAACGCAGAGTCGATTTATGACAAATGCACTGCAGGAGAAACTTTGGCACATAGCTGAGCAGAATCTGCGGAAAGAGGACTCCTTAAAGCAGAGAGTTATAAAAACAGATTTTCTATAAAATGGAGGCAGCGAAGCATTTGCTTTTTTGCCTTCTGCCTTGCTTCCCTGCTCTCGCGGCGAAAACAGGCATTTAGTCTCTGTGGCTCCTGTTTGTCGAGTCAGTGAGAGTTCGCTCTGTTGCACTGCTCTGGGAATAACTCCCCGAATGGACCAGAACACCCCGGAGACCTTCTGCACTGGAGCACACCTAGTTAAGACAGAAAGCAGGAGGATGACGAGATCCATACATTGTCTGCATGCACTCGGAAAGCACTGCTTTGGAAATGCACCGCTGGATCTTTAGCTCACATGCTGTCAGGAATCTGTGTTTGGGAGGCGGGAAAGATGAAAGGAGAGTGGAAGTTTTCTGTTGCATCATGCAGTCATATGCTCTGGGTTTGCCTCAGAATAAGACTGCAGTGTATTTTGGAAGAAAACAAACCAGCAGATACAGTATATCCTTTGTGTGAAAGACACTGATTAATCAAGACGTAGCTGCTGGTAAAATGCTGGATAGACCTGCTGGATCCGATGGATGTCCAAAACAAAAGTTGTATTTTATCTATATTCGAGTAAATAGGAGCACAATCGGTGCTCTCTTTTGAGGTTTGTCCGCAATCTTGATTTCAGTTTCGCAATTATTGTAGCGCCATGCTGCTTATCTCTAACACTTTGTTTATGCAGCGATAACTTAGAAAAAAAAAGCAAAAAAAAAAGTGTGTATTTGTTCTGAATTTCTTAAATACGTGCAGGTAGTGCAGAACGTTTTCCTTGGCTGTACAGACCACAGGAAGGGGAAAAAGGTTAGGATTATGGTTATGGTTAAACCCCGAATGGTTCCTGGGCGTGGCTGTTTCTGCAGCCCACTGCTTTTCTAGGGAATGTATCAAATGGAGACATCACATTGTACACATCTAGTGCATGACTGCTAACGGGACTTTAAGTTTAATTTAAGTATGTGCAGCCAACATCAAAATCGAGTCTTGAACACCCTTAAAATATGTGAGGGTAACACAGCAATGCGCATCTTGGCTGCACGAATTATGTGTGGCCAATTTGAATTTCCAGATTTTATGCTTTATGTGCAAATAACATCAGTCAAAATCTTAGTAAAATTCACCTTAAAACAAATAAATTCATAAAATAAAAGTACAACAAAAAACAACAATAACGTAAACAAACAGAAGAAAACCATAAAAGTACAACTTCTGTTTTGGATTTCCTTCGGGTCTATCCTTGGCATAGACAAGCTAGGCAGCCGCCTAGGACACAATCTGCTGGAGGGGGCACCAAATTTCAATATTTGTTTGTTTTTTTCTTACAAACCACTCATTTTGTAATAGTTAAAATCTGAAACAAAATAACTTAAAGTTTAACATAATCAATAATTTTGTCTGGTGTTGCGCCCCTCCTTGCCTGACAAAGCCGCAGTGTCACGTTTCGCCTAGCATGCAGCCCAGGACCAGGGCCGCTATCCGCCACTACACTGCCTGTAGCTGAATAGCGCTTTAATTAATGTCAAATCCATTCATATCCAAATATCATTCAACACTGTATGGTCACATATTTGCAAAATTCAAATTGTTACCACACATTGGACTGAGATGATGGTTTGATCATTTTTTGCTGTCATCATGTTTGTTGTCCGCTTTGATGGAACTCTGACATTTTTAAACTTGGTTCAATCCAGATGGTATTTCTCAATTCCAGTTATCGATTTATCCCATTTTGAAAGATTTTATGATGGCACAAGTCGATTCAATCCACTTAACTCATGTTTTATGGGGTCCAGATGACCCCACCCTTATAATGATGTCTGACCCCTCCCATGGCAAAGGTGGACAGGATTTTATGTCTGCCACAGACACCAGTGAAGGTAAAAAATCCTTGGAAAAAAAAAAAGTTCAGGGCGCTTTCTTGGGAGGTCCAGATGACCTTGATAGCACAAGGGTTAAGAACTTGTCTGAGTCAGATTGATCTGGTTGGATCGAAAGAATAGAAATTGATTAATTGATTGAATCTGTTAATTATTACACCACTAAAAAATGAGCAATGTACGACATAAATTAATGTGTTACAACTTTTGCTTAAATTGTGACTATTTCAGATCTCAGATGTTTTAAGCAACTTTTAAATTTACAAACAAATTCATTTAAAGTTAGAAGTATATCTTTGCATTTAAAATGACTAAATTTTTTATATTAATTTCAGCTAAATTAGTCAACAACTTTCTGTTCCTACAATATCTGTCATGTTTATCTAAGTAAATAGGTTTTATGCGTAAATGAATTATTTTTGTTAAATAAAAATAGTGTTGGTGTTCCACAGGGGTCCATGTTGAGAAAAGCTCTGTTGTCTTCATAAATATGACTTTAAAGTATAGAGAAATATCCAGTAATCTTCATATTCTACAACAAAACACATTATTTCTGGCGAGTTTAAAACTTAAAGAAAATTCTATTCATGTAAATGTACGCATGTTGTTTACTCCCTTTTGGGTTTGACCAAGAAGAAAATATTGTTTATTTAATTTAATCTATTAGAAAAAAGAAAAAAAAAAGATGTAACTTCTTAATCTTTATAATTTATCATATTAGAGTATAAAGTTTGCCTCAGATGTTTACTTTGTCTTTCCAAATGTTGCAAGTTTGTACCTTTAGTGAATCAAGATAAAATCCAGAAATGACAAAATTAACAGCAGACTTCAGGATATGTGATACACTGATTTTTCTCCCAGCATGCCTTTCATGGCTTTGAAAATGAAGCGTTTTACAAATGTGCAGGTGAACACAGCACTTACATCCCTGCTGGTAAGGGAAGGGTTTGAACTAGAAACCCTGTGGTTACAAGGTTGTGGTCTCTATAGGCACCACAGAAATAGCTACCCAGTGAAATGTGTGTGTGAGCGTGCACGCTCTCCTCGGCTTAAACATGCACTAGCACGTCCTTCTTCTAAGGTTCATCTTTACAGCATTTTCATTGTAAACTTTTGCTAGTTTTATTTTCCTTTTAATAATTTTACTGTTTCCTTTCATTCCGATCAATTATATTCAATGTTTTCACTTTTATAACAACAATTTATGTTGTTTATTTACCCTCTAAAGCTGCTTAAATGACCAATGTGACAATTTATCCAACATTTTATGGAGTTTAGACACGATTCCAGAAAAAAACTGGATGTTCTAACAAAAATCTGGAGGAAATGAATACAAATAGTAAATATTTAAGGTGACTGTCCAGTTTCTTTTTAAAGGTGTGTCTGATATAATGGCTAAAAAGAAATCCAAGCCTACGGTGGCCCTGAAGTCCAAATCACATCGATTATAAAAGCAAAATTATAATCTTTCTGAAATTAAATACAAAACACAACAAAATAAAAAGAAACCAGAAAAAAATGAAATGTTAGAAAAATGAAACGCAAAGAAAAAATTGTGAAATTAGGCATTATGGGACGTTCTTGATTGGATGATGATATCCAGTATCGCTTCCTGTCCAATAACTTTTAGTTGAAATGATGGACAAACATCATCATCCAATCAGTGATGTCTTTTAGCACCTTATCGTCTTCGTAGATTTTTGTTGATTTGTTTTTCTCTACTATCCGTCATATGCTGTCTACTTCCAAATGGTTCTCTTCCGAAGTATTTATAGGATGACAGGATTTTACATGGTAACTATATCTTATGTCTCCTACTCTTTTCTTCAAGTTTTTTTTATTTTTGATCCCGTCTCCTTCCTGTTAATCAAACTAAAGTGTTTCCACATTGTCTAAAAAACTATATTTGTGCTACCATACAAGCAATCTGAAATCTATATTTCAGCTAACAGGCATCAAAGCCAGACTCACGTTAAAAGGACAAAAACTCTGTCCAAAAAAATGGAATCATCTGGTCTAAAGATGCTCTGATGTTGCTTATAATATACCATAAAATGATCATGGATTCCACGGGTTACAGAAAAGTGTTTTCTGTTTTATTTTTCACATGCAGCTTTAGAAAATATAAACTTTTCTTGGAGTGCTTTACAGAAATCACGCAGGTAATTCTATCCTGTTGACTTTATTTCAGTTGAGGTAAATTACTATAAAAAAAAAGCATTCGTTTAAGCTGTATTTACTGTACACAGCTCAGTGCATTTTATGTCATACACAAATTATTGGTTTACCCTAAGATTTAATGTTAGAATTGATGTGAAAACTTTTAACAAAATCTGACAATACAATTAGCTGCATTTTATTACACATTTGCGCAAAACTTTAATCGAAGTTAAAGAAATGTTGGAAAAACAAATAAATCATAATTATGCAAATAAACGCAAACCAACTCACCTGACGAGGGTAAAATAACTCTTATGCTACAGCTACAGTTTCATTGAAAACATTTTTGGAGAAAGGCTTCTCTGGGTGAAGGAATTATGATAAAACAAACTAAAATATAAAAAGTTGGAGGGTCCCATTACGGCTGCTGCTGAGAGCACATTTCCTTTTTGACTTAATTTACTTTGTGATGTTTTTGAAGGTCTCATTTCAGATGAGTGCACTTCCTCCTCTGATTATGTGCTTCACCCTAATGTGCTTCACCCGAGTCTGCCCGTCTCCACTCAATCTGCCCTCAGAATTTGGGTCATAATTTTTCTGAGTCAGCAACCAGTTAGTTGAACGTTTTCTAGATTCAGTCGGTTTTCCTCGAGCCGTGAAGTTTGATCTTTAATTTTGTAAAGTGTTAAGTGTTTTTGAACGTTTGTCATAGAAGCTGCCTTCACAACTCAATTTAGCAGGATGGTAAAATAAGACATTTATGACATGAAAGCGTGTTCTTCTAAAAGGAAGCAAACTATGGACAGTTCAGAAATGAACAACAAACCTGAATCTCAAAAAAGGGAGAAGCGAAACACAACACTCTTGGAGAAAGCTATAATCCCCCTTTACAAAAAAAGAAAAAAAAAACATGCATAAATAATGCAGGAGTGGTGGAAACTCCTGAAAGATGAGTGGAAAAAGCTCCTCGTCAGCTTGAAAGAACATTTAAAGCTGTCATTGCCTCTGCAGGTTATGCAGCCGTGTATTAGTTATTTATGCCAATAAAAGCATCCGGGGGTCATGTTGTGCTTCTTTGAAATATACCATGCAAAAATACTGCTGGATTTTGCTTTAGAAATTATTACACAAGTGTGCAAAATTGGTTTGGGGACTTGCATCAAAATGCACATTTACACTCTGGGCCAACTTAAAAAAATTGAGGTAAATATTTGCATGGATCTTTTTTAAGTTATCCCAACTCTGGTCAGTTTAAGTCATTTTTCACAGACTTTTTGAAATTGATCTGTTTAATTTTCTTAGTCCCACAAACACAAATGATTTTGGCTTTTTTAAGTTAAAGCTTTTGGTTGAATTTAAGTGGGAAAATTACTGGATTTAAGCTACTTTGACTTAATTGTTTTGCTCAAAACAGTCCATGCAAATTGTTACCTTAATTTTAATTTTAAT
>NC_050515.1:9835420-9848554 GCF_002922805.2 Oryzias melastigma
GTAACCAAACCCTAAATTAACTTTTTTTCTCTATAAATGGGGCTTTAAAAGGGCTGTCTGTTGGTCATAGACAGATTTTTGAGAAATTGAAATAAAACTGTTTAATTCTTCAAAATATAATCAAAAACCGTCTGTGTGCTGCCCCCTAAAGGTTGAAATGAGGTATTACAGATGAATTTTGTGATTGGTCAAACCATGGAAGTTTCAGAAGCCTCACGTCATGATCTGCAGCTCCAGTAATGATAAGAGTCCTGCCCCCAAGCCCCTCCCCTCTGACTGGATTTTCAAATTCCAGCTGTGGGTGGAGTCAACCAACTTCCTGGTTTGGTTACCCTTTAATATAATCTCTAATGAGTGAAGCTGCAGGACAGGAAAATATAAAAAAAAGGCCTTCTTAAAATCACATCAGGGATCACATTTGTATTGAGTCTTGTGCACAAGTCTCATGCCACTCTACATTTCATAAACAACATTTTTACATTTTTTCCAAAAGTTGGTCTTTTTTTAAGCCTCTAAGGCAGGCGGAGGTCAGAATCCAGGCCTCGAGGGGTGGTGTCCGACATGTGTTCCAACCCAGAGACCCCCAGAATGGGTAGAAGACCTCGCTAGTTCTGCTGGAGCGTGAGCAGCGGCGATCTCTTTTTTATATTAATATGCTTGTTGACCAAACTTACATGAATGAATGAATGAATTTCAGCTGCAGAGACAAGATAGGAAATTGAAGAATCCAGTAAAAATATTGTGCTAGTACATTTTACAAGGATTTCAGAGAATGTTATTATTTGGAATAAGAATTTTCAAACACTTAAAATCCTGGTTGAACCACAAGCAAACTGAAACGTTCCAAAATAGACAAAGTGGTTTGATTAATTTGTCCTATAACAACAGCTATTGTTTTGTCTTTCTTACTCCTGTTTTAATCCCATATGATCCCAATTTGTCTCATTCTTTTGCCAACAGCTTCCTTCCTGCACCCCCCCCTTACCTTGCTCCTGCTCTTCCCTGTTGTCTTGGCCTCACAGACAGTCCTCATTAACAGCAGAAGCCTGTGTTTGCTCTCTGTTTGCAGACAATGCTCCATTAGTCTGTTGTGTGCGGGGCAGCAAATCGAATCAGGCATGATCCCAAGTGCCTTGTTGGCCAATCGGGACAATTTGCTATGGTTTGGTGAGCGATGTGGATTCGGGAGCGGTGCTTGTGTTGCTCAGTCCAGTAAGGATAAATGTGGTGGTCTTTCCTCAGTAATGCAGTAATGAAGGATGTGTTCAGAGGGAATCTTGCTTGTTAGGACTTCCTATTGCCGAAGCAGCTGCTCTCAAGACAGAATCATAAAACACGGCATTCCGACTTTAACCAGCTGCTCTGTGTTGTAGCTGTTCCTGGCTCTGCGTGTCCATGAAAGTCGGTGTAAACTACACCTCTTGTTTGGTGATGGTGTAGGAGAAGTTCTCTGTTCTTAACATTTTTCTACTGTGAAACTTTAGTTTGGTGCCGAAAGGTTTTTACTCTTACAACACAAGTCAATAAAAAATCTGCTATCTTGTGTGACACTGGTAAAATAAAAAAAATAAAAACTGTAAAAATTGCAGCATACAGTAGTCCCGATGCTGGTTCACCAGCTTCTTAAAGTAAGAGAGAAATTGCACTAAAGAAACCCATTCTCCCTTGAAGCAACCAGTGGGAAAAGTTACACATATTTAAAGATTCACTCCAATAAAAATCGTGTTTTTGGTGTTACTAACATGTTCTTGTACCATTTTAATGCTACATATATTAAAATTAAAATTCTATATATAGCTATATAAAAATGCTATATATATCACTCCAATATTGCGTGCTTTTTTTTTCTACGCTAGCTTGGACTTGTGAGATGCTAGCCCTCAGTAAAGAGTATAAACAAGGGGCTGATGGGAACATTGATCAAGCCAGATGAGCAACTGCCAAGCTGGAGAAAATATGTCTTAAAAAAAAGGAAAAAAAATCTAATTTTGGCTAAAAACTGCATATTCATAATTAAAAGACTACAGGGAAAAGAAAAAAAACAGAGCTAGAGTGAGAGTTTTATGATCCTTGAAGGGGTAAATTAGAATCTTATTCCCGGAAATTTGGTCAGTGGACTCATTGTTTATAGCAGTGTTCATAGCTAAATGTATATTTGAAGGATGTGAAAATAAATGTATGTCATTTAGAAAGTGAAAAAGCATTAGAACTACACGGTTTATAGCAAACAAATGTTTGTCTTCTGCTTTTTAAAATATGGACTTAAAATTATGTAAAATTATGTTAGTTTAAATGTAATGGAGTAAAAAATGTCCCATTTGAGACAAACAAATACATGTAACTGTGTGCCTTGGATATCTTCACTGTTATGTCATGCTTTTGTTGTAAGATACCTCTGGAAGCCCAATAAATATAAATATAATATATAAATATATAATAACAGTTCACTTTTGCTTTCTTACTGTTTTGTATACTCTTTTCCAGAGCGACTTTGCAAGCATTTTTTTTTAACTGTCGACTGCATGCTGATTGGCTGTAGACCACCGTTGTGCCATGTTTCCTGTACCAACATATTCTCATACCCAAATGATCACATATTGACACATGGTTACCCCGCATCAAAAATTAACGTTTGTTCCCAACCTTTCGTTTTTTTTGATGTGCTAGCTGCTTCATTTAAATCAGGGCTCCCCCACCTCTGGGCTCCAAAACCAGTACCGAGACGCGTACCATACAGGTACCCTAACCCTAATCTTAATCTGGTACCAGACGCAAACCAGTACTGAAACCGTGTCCCAGCCAGCAAGGCCAAATGGGCCCCACATGGTTCGAAAGTGGGCGGAGAATGTGGGCCCCAGCTGTGTTTGCCCACATTGGCTTCACTGCCGAGGGACTGGAGGCCTGGACAGCGACCCTGCTAGCTCTGCTGACTCCTGGACGGCAGCACTTGCTTGCTTTGCCGGACCCTGAGCAACGGAACTCGCTACGCTGTCCACCGGGCGACTGGCTAGCATAGCCACCTAAGAGAATGTGGGCAAACACAGCTGGGACCCACATTTTCTGCCCACTTTTAAACTCTATGGGGCCCACTGGCTGGGGTGGTACCAGACAGTATCAGAACTGCGCTTAGTACCGCGTGCATCCACTACTAGACATAGTACCAGTTTCCAGACCAGGTTGGGGTAAGGGTACCGGATCAGGGTCCCTGTACAGATTGCGATCGACTTGACAAACTTACATAAATCTTTGATTGCTTGCAGATCTCCTTTATTCTTTAAAGTCCCTCTCTATATATTATTTGATCAACTGCGAAAGCATTCCCACTGGTCTCTCAAGTATGATTATACCATTTTTAGCCAAAATCTAAAAAATGCTGTTGCTATTTTCTGCTGCAGCAGTAAATTTGAAATTCACCTTTGAGTTGTGCGTTGGTGCAGAGCATCCTTCCCCGTCGCTGAAAGCTCCGTTTGCATGCTCTGCCGCCAGCAACATAAATGGTACAACAAAAATCTGAAGCAACATCGGAGCAAACCAGCTTTACAGTTTTGAGCCATATGCAAGCTCAGATGAGAAAAATAAAGATGCACATGAATCTGATCGCAGTTTTATGTATTTAACAACTGAGTGCTTTTTCAAAAGGATTTTTTTATTATCAGCTCCCAGTTCATTCTAATTTGAATAAAGAAACACTCAAATTTAATTATAGGCTTAGATTTTGTTATTTATGTCCTTCATCATGAGAAAAAAAATGCTACAAATGATGTTTATAACATAGCTTTTATTGGAATGAGTCCTTGAAACAGGACTTACTTTTCAACAAAGGTTTGAACTTTAAGAGAGTTGAAACAAGAAAGAAAAATAAATGTTCCTTTTTTCCTGAGAAAAGTCCATAAAGTGTGTAGTGAGGAGTTTTAAAGCCGTAAAACGTCTGGAATTTAACTCTTTGAATTTTGAAATCCCTTTTACGGTTTATTAATTGAACATCAAATGAGAGAGCACGGTATTTTTAAGCCACTTTTTGCTGTAATTGATGATATTCAGTTTCAAATATAGATGTTTGAACTTTTTCAGTTTTGCAGTGATTTATCTTAAAATTCACCATCATGTGATTTCCTTAAAACTCCGTCAACATGCCCTTGAATCAAGAAGTGAAACCCTCTTTTTTTGTACCCTAATGTCATAGAGTATTTTCTGGCACTCAGTGTTGCTTAGACTCAGTAGGTTAAATAAAGTGATTCTACCCTACTGGGTACATGTACTTCCAGTGATTGCACTCCCTATTTCTCACATTCGAATGTTGACACACTTCTGCTGTGCAACGTCTACACAAAACCCTCTTAAATTAATTTCCCAGTGCACTGACACAAACATTTGGGATTTCTACTGTGTGCGGAAGTACTGTACGCACCCATGCACTTTTCCATAATCGCAATGCGCACACCCTATTAATTAATCATTACACACAATCCGTAGTGCCGGAGTCATAATTATGCCATCCTTCAACATTGCAGCGTAACAGAGTCTGAATCAGAAATGAAGCAGAGCTCGAGCAGGTTCTTTCTAAGATTCAAACTGCCATCAAACCCACCCTTTAAAGGTCAGCTCTGCTCTTAGGATGCAGAAAAGTAAAATAAATGTGCTCTTCTTGTCCTGGTGTCACTACTTGCACTCAAAGTCAGTTTGTTTTATTGTTGTTCTAATGTAGGAAACTAAAGGGGACAACATCAATAATGCTGCAAGATGTTTAGGTAAAAAAAAATAAATCAAATATAAATGAAAAGCTGCCACTGCTGGGTGGTGGAGGACAGGAATGCAGAAAACGCTGGTTTTCTCTTGACTGGAGAAAGGTAGTTTTTCCCGTATGGTTGGATGGAGAGCTTCTGCCCCAGGCGGAGAACTTCAAGTATCTTGGGTTATTTTACAAGTGACTGAAGATCGGAGTTTGAGATCAATGGATTATAGCGGCGTCTGCTGTTATGCTGTCATTGTGTCGGAATACAAGTGGCCAAAATAAATTGAGCACTTACTCAACGTCTTGATTTATTTTAAATTATTATGAAAAATCAAAGTTGAGATAGTCAATTTGACTAAAGCTCATAAAATACATATATTTTAGATTTATCGCAAATCGGTAACGATAAAAGAAAAAAACTTGTTCCCGTCATTTCCAAAGTGTGCATTGCTTCAGTCTAACTGTGAAATTTAAATCTGTCCCTTGCATTGTAGAAATTGGCAGTAATTAATAAAATATTATAAATACTAGGTGGAAAAGAAATTTCTAAAGAAGAAATAAATTAAGTTTAGGATGAAATACAACAGGGGTTTATACTCAATAAACCCCTGTTGTGACAGTAAAATCTGCCCAACACTAGAAGCTCTCAGCCCGTATCTGTTTGCTCAGCTGTTGGACAGGACAAGTTAAAAAATAAAAATAAAATTAAAATAAAATACACATTAGTGTTGAACAACATTTAGATACAGCACTGTGTTAATGGTGGGGAGCTTTCTATGTGCCTATTAGACAAACCGAAACGCAACAAGCCAGAATCTGCAAATATCCTCAAAAATATTCATCATAGGTACTTTACTGCTTTGCGGTCGTGAGACAAGTTATAAATAAGCACATGTTTTTATACATGCAGAACTTACCTTAAATTGGACCATTTTTGCAAGATGAAAATGGCAATCCAGTGCACGGCGATCTTTGTAAACAAGGACAGGATGATGCTCCGTCTTTGACCCGTTCTATGAGAAACTATTGATTAAAAAAGGGTTTGTAGGTACAGTATATATTGAAAGTAAATCGACTAGTAGTGGAAGAACAGGGACAGTATTTTTTGTGTGTTTTGAGCAGAACTAGTTTGGTGTCCAGGGGTCAGAGATATAGGGAGGAGTTGGACTAGACCTGCTGCTCCTAGACGTAGAAGTTAAATTCCCTTCTGTTTAAACTCACCTCAGTGTGCAAAATTTGTTCTCCGCATTTGACCCATCCCTGGGGAAGTGGTGAGCTGCAGACACAGCTGCGTATGGGAACCGTTTGGTGGTTTACCTCCCCAATCCAACCCATTAATGCCGAGTCTCAAAGAGGGAGGCACTGGGTCCCATTTTTAGAGTATATGGTGTGACCCGACCTGGATTTGAACTCTCAACCTTCCAGTCTCAGGGCAGACACTCTACCACAATGCCACTGAGCTGGTCTGGAGAGGAGATTGTTGAGGTCGGTTGGGCATCTGGTCTGGATGCCTCCTAGACGACTCTCTGGGGAGGTATTCTGAGCATGTTCCACTGGGCGGAGGCACTGGGGAAGATCCAGGACAAGCTGGGAAGACTTATGCCTTATTTCCACTGAGCGATCCACACCAGACTGGACCAGACCGGACTGGACTTTTGAGCATTTCCCTTACAAAATGGACCCGCTAAGTTGGTACCATTTCTGGTCCCCCTTTGGTCGTAGGTCCATAGAAAAATGGATTGAACCCGTGAGGGTGGAGCTTCTGTCATCACACAATGTAACCCATTGATTGGCAACAAGTTTTACGAAAACAGCAAGTGTCCGACCAGCGCTTGTCCTGACTCACTTCTAAACTGGCCAAGAGGGGACTGGTCTGGTCCGTACCACTGAGTGGAAACGGGGCATTAAAGTCTCTTTTCTGGTCTTTTAATGCCCTTGGGTACCCGCAGAGGAGTGGAGAAAGCAACCATGGAGAGGGAAGTCTGGACACCTTTGCTCCGACTGCTGCCCTGTCCTGGATGAGCTACAGGCGGTTATCTTGAAGGGGGAGCTCAAAAAACAGAAATAAATGGAGGAAAACAGTTGCTTCTATTGATGACCGAACAAAAAAAAAAGTATTTTATAAAGTTCATGGTCTACTTAAAAACAGAAAATCCCAAATCTTTGTCAAATGAAACCTTCTATGACTCATGGGTAAAACTTAAAACACACAAGAATCTTCACAATCGCTGCAAAAACGTCAAAAGTCTTTCAGATAGCTTAAACCTCTGATGTTCAAGGTAAGTTCGTTGAGCATAGAAGATATGTTGGTCTTTGTTTATCACTGCATTGTCTGATTCTGTTCATTTCTGGCACTTATGACGTATACTGTGACTCGTTTTGAGAGCAAATCGTCATCTTGCTTCTTCAACATATTTGTTGGAGACACAAAACACTGCCCAAAACCATAACCTGAAAACTGTTGAGCAATAGAAAATGGATTAGATTTAATGGAAGTTTTACTAGAGATGTTTTATGGGAGTGTGGTCCACCCAATGAAAGGTTTTATTTCCCTGTACAAGGTGTGTAAATGCAGCAAACAACATCTGAAGGATGGAAGATTCTGGGCTCTCATATCCCACTGCTAATGTCTTGTAAAAGGTTATGCTCTGCCCAGCAAGCCATTGTTAAAAAAAAAAAAAATCAAGGTTCAGTGTAAAGCCATCACACTGTTTACAAGTAGGTGTTTGTTGAAGGAATGGAGAAAGGGAACAGAAATGTCAGAGAATGTCAAATGCCCGCTGGCTGTATCCAGTGCATTTCTGCATATGTAATGCTATTTCCAGGTACAAGAGTCCAAGGATGAGGTCATTCAAGGTCACACGTGAACAGGACCAGGAGATGGCTCACACAATTAGACATTTTAAAAAGAGTTTATAATAGGTGATGAATGAGATATAAGTGAGGATTGAAGAAAAACTTGAATGAGGAAAGAAATCAGAATGAGGATTGGCAGAAAGTTTCATTTATAACTCTGTAAAATTAAACTTTATTCTCTTGAATCCAGCACATATAACTTAAATATATATATTTAAATAAAGGGGGGAAAAAAACAACAGAAAATCAATCCATTTTCCAAAATCACTTAAAAACTTTCTCAGATTAAAAAAAATATACTACTCATAACTGTACGGCTGGATGGCTCCAATATTTATCCCCATTTTTGTTGCTTCTGTAATGTTAGGTTTTGTTGTTGGCAGGCTGTAAGCTAGTGAGTGTAAACAAAAGGATGACAGGAAGTAGGGGCGGGCTTTTACGCCGTCAATAATCCAGCTAACCACTCAGACTCAAATCTCTATGAACTACCACTGCTCTATAGAAACTATGTCCTAGAATACGACATTTTTTCAATTTTTGGCCAAAAACGGCATAATTATAACTGAAAGACCTCTGGGAATACTTTTACAATAGATCAAAGAATGATTATAGTGAGACTTTAACTCTTTAAAGGCTGAAACATATATTTTTCTTGCAGCACTAGTGTCAGGAGCCAGAGTTCTGTCTCCCCCTCTGGTCACTGGTAGGAGATTTCTCCAGAATACTGACCATACTACATCTCCCAGCTGCCCCAGCACACACTCCCCAGATGCCACTCAGCTGACTCTCGTTTGACAATCACCCTCCTGTTACTTAAGCAGTGAACAGATCAACTCTGTGCGAAGTATTGTTTTGTGCCACTCTGCCTGCATTACTGAGCGTTTATACATGGACATGATCTTCTGTTTCTGACCCTGCTTATTTTCTCAATGACTGGCGTCTGCACTGACCCTCGTCTGGACTCTGACATCTCAAGTCTCTTCTTGGATGCTCCCATGCTTGTGATTGACCTGACCCTGATTTAGCTTTCTGGACTTTTAGCTGTCCTTAGTTCCTGTCTGAACTAATAAACCTGCTGCAGGTGGAACCATCTGTCTGCCCGTTTGTGACAACCAGAGAATGTAATTCACCTCACGTCACTTGAATAGACTCAGAAGTTCATCACAGTTATCACGGACTATAAGCAATTGTAAAGTGCTATATAAATAAAGTTCATTCATAAAAGAAAGTCGTTTACATTTAAGAAGAAAGAGAAAATATATTTTTTTTAAAATTAAAAAGTAGTCTCTAAAATATTTGAAAATATTTCAAAGTGGAACTACAAACTGTTGAATGTTCCATAATATCCTGATTTAAAGCTCTCTTTACCCCCCCTCCTCCTTTTTGCCTCATTTTCTGCAAACAGTGACAGCCAGAATCAGTGAGAAATGACTTGTCTTCACTCTTTTGGTTTGCTTGTTGTGGGGTGTTAATTTATGACTTAATCAATTATCCATTAAAGCGTCTTTCACATAAAGACTAGTGATGGTGGTTGCCAGCACTGCTTTGTGCTTAATATGCATTAGCATGTCTATCAAGTCTCTGTTCCCCCCCAATCGCTAATGGGCCGGGGCACCGTTCCAGACGTCTAATATGCCTGCAAAATCTGTGGATTTCTCTTTGCTTATTTTTTTTCCCCAAAAGCTTCAATGAAAGCAGAACACAAAACACAACACTAAACTCTTTAGTATGAAAATTATTCATTTAACTAACTCAAGTGGAGTAACTAGAATTAACTTGAATATAAACATAAATCAACATTACTTTTTTTAATCGTTCTGACTGTTTTTTGGACTGTTTTTAGTCTCTCATTTAGTACTGGAAAACATAAGAAAAATTTTCTTCTAAAATGTTTAAGTCTATTTGCCAACTTTTCCTGGTTGTTCACTTTGGGTGGTAGCAACTAAAAGCCACCCCCCCCACCCCAAAAAAAAAAAAACAAAAAAAACTAATTGACCTTATGTATTCATAGGCCTAAAGATAATAGGGTACAACCTTTAAAACTGTGTGCAAATGGAGCTGATGTTATTTCTAAAATGTGAATAAATTCCAAAATATTTTACATTTTATTTATTCCGATTTGTTGGAGCTCAATATCTATTCATTTACTTATTCATATTGTCTTCAGATTCCTAGAGGACAGGTGAATGCAAAAGATTTTGCTCCTTCAACTTCTCAAAATTTTTTTCTATTTTTTAGCTGTAAAAAAAACTGCTGGAAATGTCCTTAAATAAGAAAAATCCCAAATTATGAAAGTTGCTAAATTATCATGTCTGTGTTTAAGGACTTTCTCGAATCCTCATTTGATGCATTCTCAAAGCGTTTCCAGTGGACTTTTAATTGAAATTATACAGTTTTTAGCCTAAATCTAAAATCCTGTGTTGTTTTATAGAGCATAGTTTCTCCAGAGTGGCAGAAGTTCACTAGAAATTCACCTCTAAATCATTCAGTGCAACCCCACCCCCCTTTCATCACCCATAATTAAAGGCTGGTGATGGGCTGATAAAATCAATCAATTTGAATCGATTTAAGCTTAATAGCTCAATAATAGATTCATAATAACATAGATCGATTTAGCACATAAAGCTAAAGTCAGCTAGCTTGATGCTAATGCTTAATGGAATTACTCATAGGATGGCTAATGCTAACGCTTGGTCGACCTAAATATACATTGCTGACTAAATGAACCTCTTTATAAACTCACAGGCATGAATTTTCTAAATTCTTTTAAGGAAATATTTTTCTAAGTAACCATTTGTCATCTAAAGAGACGTTTTTTCCTCATTCTTTCTTTTTCTTAATAAAAGTGTAGTGCTAGCGTGATCGCCACCTAGTGGCCAAACTGAAACGTCCTCCAGGAGAGGCAGGACAACGTTTACGATACTAATGATCTGAACATTTTTGTTAGAATTTCTCCTTTTGAGAATCCATGTAACACTGTATGATATTAACAATCTCATTATTTCACTAATAAATTTAACAGTATGAGAATTGTGTCAGATTAATATAAATATTTTCAAACATATAGTAGATTATCTGTGACAGACTGGCGACCTGTCCAGGGTGTACCCCGCCTTCGCCCATCAGTAGCCGGGATAGGCTCTGGCACCTCCGCGACCCCGAAAGGGAAGAAGCGGCGAAGAAGATGGATGGATAGTAGATTATTAATGTATTTCTAAAAAAATGTGTATAAATGCGAAAACTCAAAATGTAAATCAAATCGTTTCTGGAAATTGTAACCGATACCCAGCCCTACTAAAAGCTCTCTGTTTACATGCTTTCCCGCGACCTTACAGCTCCTCAAACCCCCAACTTAACATTAGTGGTGCAAAAAAAAATTGGCGAGCAAAATTGAAGCTTTTCAGCCGTACAGTTTTTAGATAAATGCCAAGAAAACAGACGTACAAGGACTGTGGCCTGCTCATCGTAGTTTCTACATCATGAATACAAGATTTTACTATGTAATGAGCAAAGATTTGAATAAATAAAATACTCCGAAATGCAATTTCAAGCTTAATTTTCTTTATATTTATATGTTCTATCATCAAAAAAATGTCACAAGAAAATATTAAGAACACAATATTTATCCTAATTGGTCTTAAAGTGGGCATATATTCAACAAAATAATATTTGGCAAACTTTTCATATAATAATAATTGGAGAAGTTGAAGTATTGCCATAATTATTGTGATCCTTATTTATTTATTAGATTTTTTTATGGTTATTTTAAGCTTTAGGTTCACTGGGGGATAATATGGTGTGTTGTCATTTTTATATGAGGTGTTTAGGTTCAGCTAAGCCCATAATAAATGTGATGAAATGCATAAAGCTTGAAAAATCACATGATTAATTATGAGAAATAAAATTTATTAGCTCACTAGAAGAATGCTTTTGTGAATGAGCCTCAGTGATTAGACCCGTAAGCTGCTCTATAAAGCAATATTTATATTTTCCAGCGTTGTAATGGCAAACATACTGAACAGCATCAGAAAAAAATGCAATTCTTGTTTGATTTTATGACTAGGAAGCAAATTAACCTGTGAGGAAGACCTCTATTATGCATTTACACACTCAACATGGTGAACAGAGGCATTCAGTGGGACTTTAGAGGACCTGCTTTCACAAGTATTCTCCACATTTTTATTACGAGCACAAGGTCAACAATCCTCAATTCCTAACCTTTCAGCTCCCGTCTCCTTGTCACATCTGTCACAAATGACCCAGAAATGACTGGATTTGCACTCACCACTTTAGATCGTTCAAAATGCACAGGATGTTAAAGGACAGACGAAAGAGACGGCCGAAAGACAGTATTGTAAATTTAAAAAAAAATAAAATTGACTTTACTGTCTCTACTTTAGCAAAAATGTACTTCTTTAAGTATTGCAAATATAAAAAAAACTTATAAAGAAAAGCCTAAATGTGTGAGAATTATAGTAAAAAGGCGCAAATCTTTTCACATTTTGGAATTTTCAGGCTCAAAAAAGCAACTGTTTGACTTTAAAATTCAAATGAATGAATGTTATCTCGAGAGCCGAGCCCCTCTGTGTCTGCAGAATGCTCCTGCAGCTTATGGGTGCGTTTACCAGTGGGGGTAAGTGATGCTAAGACCTTCTCACAACAGGGCAAAATGCTTCCCATTATCCCCACTGTGAAAGCACTGATGCGGTTCATTCATGCAACACCCTCAGATACCTGCTGCCAGAGGAACGCTCTTTACATTGATGACAGGGTCCCACCAAGGTCTAGTGATCACCATCAATGTTGTTTCACAGGCAAGAAAAATATTCACTTTCACATTTTGCCAGCAGCAGACTTATTTTTTTATTTCTTTAATGGATTCAACCCAAATAATTTTCACCAGTGCTTTAAATTAGGCAAATTTACTTTTGTACTAAAAAAAATTGCATTGACTTGTTTTAAAACATTTTTAAAACAAGTTTAAAGATGAAAATTGTGTTTTTGGTGTTTTTAACATGTTTTTGTGACATTTTTTAACAATGGAGGACACATATAAAAAAAAATATTAACCTTAACATTTCATTTCTGAGTATTTCTTTATTCAAATTGTTGTGAATTAAGAGCAGACAAAAGAATGTTGCTTTAAAAGAATGTATTTCCTCGTCTGAGCTGACATCTGGCTCAAAACAAGAAGGCTGGATTTCTCTGATATTGCTCGCCATTTTTAAAGATTTTAAACAGAAAGGTGGGGTTGATCAACGCCAACAGTCCCGCCCGCAACTCAGAGGAGAATTTCTGATTAACTCATTCCACTCTGCAGAAAATGTCCCAGAAATGAAAACAGGTTTTGGATTTTAGCTAAAAATGCCATCATCATTATTAAAAGACCAAAGGGAATGTTTTTAATGCAAGTTAAAACATTATTTGAGTTAACAAATTCTGATCAAATGAAGTAACTGTTTTAGGTAACGCTTTATATTAAGGTGTGCTTGTTAAGTATTAATAAGATATTAATAAGCATTAGTAAAATGCTTATAATTTGCTTA